>NW_027107231.1:437222-437658 GCF_000696795.3 Halyomorpha halys
TTTTTAGGGGGAAGAGGTAAGTTGGTTCATTTAAGAAAAGCCCCTCGCCCCAACATCTGCATTAATAATAATATCTATGTTCAAATGACAAATAACTTCGAATTATTTAATTATGAGAGATAGTTGAATGTGGATGACTTATGCGAGAAGATGGTTGGGTGGTGCTGGCAAAATAAAAAAAAACAGGTTGAAGTACCTTATTTAATCGTGCCAACGTTTAAAAAATATATTATCATTGTTATATTATAAAGTATATTATTATTGTTATATTCCATATATTATTATTGTTTTTTCAATTTTCTTTTCTATTCATTTCTTTTGTTAAACTTAGTTTATATTTTGCTTCTTTATCTAATATTGTGGTCACATATTTCATTTGTTACATATATTTTCTTTCTCTCAATTTTTTTTTTCTATAATTTTAATTTTTAAATTA
>NW_027107231.1:437708-439318 GCF_000696795.3 Halyomorpha halys
TATATATATATAAATATAAACACGTTTCATTGTTATGTAGATTTATGTAAAGTCAGTCCTTTTTATTACGCAAATTAAAAATATATTTGCTGTTAAATTTGTATATTTAATTGTTTTTACATGGGCTAATGAATGTTAAAAGTATTTGAAAAAAAAAAATGATAATCAGATAAAAATGAAAATATAATCAGGAGACATGACGTTATAAAAAATTTCATGTTTGTTGAAATTCAAAACAGATATATATTATCAAAAGAATTTCCTCAATAATAAAATAATATATATCAATAAGCCCTTCATTTCCTGGTACATACAATTTGAACAAAAATCCTTTAATTTATTTTTTAATTGACAGGAAATAATATTTGTTGTTCACAATTAATAAATACCAATATATAAATTAATGTATAACATTTGAATAAACTTATATCTATATACATTTAAACTGCAATTGAATTTGTATTTTCAATTAGCATGTTCATTCCCACTTTTAATAATAAGCAGTTCTTAATTACTTAATTGTTTAACAAAATTAATGTTCAACAGAAATACCCATATTTTTTCTTGTTAGTTCTTAATTATTTTTTAACAAAAACTATTAAATTCGGTAAATTCATGAACGAACGAATATCTTAATAAATGTATTGATGAAACGATTTACCAAATATTTATTTTTAAAAAAATCGAGTTATCTTTAATATCATAGTGATCCTATACATCGGAAATGCGTCGTTGACAAAACGATGAACGGTCATTGACATTAATGACGTGTGCACGGTCAAATTTTGGCATTCATTGACTTTCAAGTCAAGAAAATATTATTTTTGGGCATCATGTACATATATAAACATTTTCCATTCTATCAAACATGTTATATGATTTATAAAGATCTATATTCTCAATGTGCAAGGAATTATTAATTTTGGTTTTTTCTATTGTGTTAAAGCTTGTTTAGTATATTTTTGATTCTTAATACGTATTATTTAATGAGCTTCATTCAGAATTACAACTTATTTTTAATTTCAATAAATGAAAGCAATTTTTGAATGAAATGCTGAAAAATTTGAATATGCACTTAAATAATGAATATGTGCACTTAGTAACAACAAATAATTAATATTAAATTTTTTTTCAAGTAATTCTTTATCTCTGCTGTTAAAGCCCAAAAGTACATTTTTCTTTTCGTTAATTTAATTTCATTACTTCCAATTGGTTTTTTATTTTTTTTGTTAATTATAAGTTGATTGGTTTTTTTTAATAACAATTAAGTTTTATTTTGTAATTAAAATTACGTTAGAATTTATAAAGTAAATAGGAAGTTTGTTATGATGCGAGTATAATAGAGATACATCGCTGCAGTTCGGCACATACAACAACATTGTAGACTGCAATGGGATTGAGGCCTATATACAAGGGACCGATAAGGGAGCTACAGTCTACAGTCCGCTGCCTGGAGCAAAAGAGCTTAAGTTAGAGACACCCACCGGCTCACCGCTTTGAGGCATTTAAAGATTTTTTTTTGGGGTTCAGCTCATGACCCTCACCCACCAATCCACGTTTGCAGACGGCGGAGCTTCACGACGAGCGGTATGCGCATACCACTACTGTGA
>NW_027107231.1:440253-459267 GCF_000696795.3 Halyomorpha halys
TATATATAAGAAATATACATATTTCTTTGCATTATATAACTTCATTTTTATTTTATTTCCTTAATTATGTTATTTTACCTACTTATTCAATTACCTATGTACACATTTTTTTTTTCCACTTCTTTCATCACTTTATTTTATTAATTCCATTCTGTACTTTATGTCATTCTGTTTATATTTTATTTTTTATTTTCTGTATTCTTTAGTTATCTTGTTCTGTTTTTAGCCACGATGAAGGCTAGAAATTCTGGCCGAAACGTTGGCACGATTAAATAAATTACTTCAAATTATTGGTGTTTTATTTTGACCGCACCCCCAACCATCTTCTCGTATGAATTATTTAATTTTTTTTATGTATACTTATTTAAATACGTTATTTCGGAATTTGAAAATATTTTTTTAAATCGATTTGTGAAACTGAATATTTTTTAAAAGAAGCACTGACAATTAATTTTATTATTGTTTGTTTAAAATTAATCGATAAAGGAAATTTTATTCACCATGAGAAATAAAGTTGTCCATTTAGAAATAGAGTCTTATTCTTTAAATTTAAGAAACAAAACCAACGCAATAGTCATGAACGTAGAACGTAGGTGAGATTACACAGGTGTGCAACTAAAAAACTGCATGGGATATTTTTACAAAATTACATGTTTAAAAGTGCACTGAATTCAAAATTCATCTCCATTTATAACCACCAAGTACAGTATTTTTGCAAAATGAATTTACAAAAATAAAACACAATAATTTTTAAAAAATACAATTTTATTATTGAACTGTGGAAAACAGAAACATTAATTTATTTTACTTTATCTTCGTGGTAGATTTTAACTAACTGGTATGAAAATAAAATCCATCACGTCAATTTATTTGTGAAAACTATAATTTTATGTTTTATTTAGGGTGAATGTAGGTAAATGTTTCAACAATTTTAATCACCCTTTGACTTTAGTACATTCTAGTTGATTTAACAATATGTAGAGTTATTATCATTTTTATACAAACTTTCTTCCGTGTTCTACTTGCTGGATTGTGACCAAAAATTCTTGTGTACTTTTGATGAATTAAGATACGATGGAGAAAAGTTTTTATAAAATTATTAAGTAAAAATAGTGAAAATATATTAGTTTTTCAAAATACTCAGGCTTATTATCATGGAAACGTGAAACTGATGCGATGAGATTATCATGATTAAAATTTCAGAAAGTTGAAATATAAAATAAAGTAATATAAATCAACGTTTTTTTTTCCTGCTTTAAAGCATAAAATGTAAAAATATCCAATACATTAAATACCTCCTGTTCAACCACCTTTTCATTCAGAATAAATATTATCTTGAACATGAACATATATTATTTGTAAATATTAAAAATACCTTTTTTTATTATTATTTTTTGTATTAAAATAATTACTATAATTAAATAGTATTTTTTTAATACATATTTTTATTGCATAAATATATAATGTGCAATATTTACTGTATTATTTTGGGATACCACCTAATACAATACGATTTTCTTGATACCAATTACATTTTACAAATTTCTCTATTTCTACATTTTGATAAAACAAACCGAAAGAGAAAAAAACACTATTCATTTAAAATAAAATACAAATCATTGGGTGACATGTTTGTTTAATGTTTGTATTTTTTATAATATTGGTTGAACTAGTAAAGCTCAAGATGGGTCAGGCATAACTTAACATAATTAAGTAATATAATATAATTCGCATGTAAGGACGACCGCACTTTTTTGACCAATATATTATTTCACCTCAAAATTGTTCTGAAGGGACATGGTCTGTGACTAATAAACTATTTGTAAAAAATAATAAACTATGTTTCATTTCATGCAACTGAAAAAAAATTTTTTTGAGCACTAGTGCTAGCCTACGTTACTTGGTATTATATGTTACCAGTATTGTTTAACCCTTTTAGTGTCGGGGAAAAAAGAGGTGCCTTTGCGAAGATAACCGGCCGAATTTCACGATTTTACTAGGGCTTGGAAAAAGTCTAATAAAAACCAAACAGAAAGCAGGGCGAATTATAGACTACATAGACATATCAAGGACGAAATTTAGAATACAATAATGATAGATTTTTTTATATTCATTAAAAATTATATAAAAAACAAAGGTATATACGATCATAAAGAAAATAAAAATTGAATTCTCTCTTACAAAACGTATTTGCACATATGAAAAGCATCATTTCATTGTAACTTTAAATAGAACGTTTATTACAAATTATATACTTTACATTTCTAATATTTTGTACTAAAATAAATAATATTGCATAACAAAAATAAAGAATAACTCTAAGGTACATAGTAACCGTCGGACGGATTAAGCATAAAATCTATGAGCGATAAGTCAAATTTTAATTTATTTTTTTACTTTGTTGTTGAAAAATAATATATTTTTTTCAATTCTCTCGTAATTAAATTGGACTATTTATAACGTATTATAAATATATTTTGTGATAGAATTTTCTAGGAATTCGAATAGTAAAGCGCTTCTTAAGGTGCGGGCCGATATATCGAGGGGTGTTTGTTTCTATTGTTACATTGTTTCTATCCCTTACAAAAATAATTGAGCGTTTTTAAAATAATAAAATGTAAAATTATATCCTAATAAATTAATAATAACTTGTTTACATGTATAAATTAAGATATTATAGTTTAGCCTGAATGACATGACTGATTCGGTTTAAGGGAGACGACGTAAGGGTGAAGCAACAAGTGGCTTATCACCCCCACTTCTGGGTGGGTTCTTCCACCCTTCGCCTCAGAGCAACACGTGTCACCGACTACGCCAAGCTTTATTTTCTTGAGGTAAGTAAGACGTTCACACTATTTTAGATATAATCCTTTTTCAGAAGGAATTACCTATTAAAGTTTATATTAAAAATTTAAAAAATCAAATAAGTATAATTGATTTAAATATGTCAACACATAGTCACTAAATGCCGGAATTTTTTGATACTGCAGAAATGATATGGTTTATATAAAAGGAAAGTAACTTCTTAAAAATTATATATTTCCATATTAGAAGAAAGAATTTATGAAATCTTACCCTTTTATCTTATCCTATAACTTTATATATACATTTATTCAGTAACTTTATTTATAAATATATACTTATTCATAGGTATTTATGTATCAATGTATTTATATTTGAATGTACTATCATATACATGTACTTCCTTATTTATCGCATATATTTACCTATTGTAATATTAGATATTAGGTTAGATGATTCTGTTAATTTACCTATTTATATATTATATAAAATCTTTCCCTTCCTAAGGGTTAGCCAAGGAAGTAGGAACCCTTTTTTCTATGCCAGACTTCCCCCTTTTTTTCTCAGTCGTTCTCAATGTTCCAATCTAATAGGTGATTACCCGTACGATTATTGTTTATTTTTATCAATTTTCTTGATATCTCCTTTTTACATATTACTATACCTCACCTATACCATATCTTCACCTCTGTTCTACCTTTTACACCTACCTATTTCATCATAGTTATAAGTAATTTTAATGAGTAGTCTCCTACAATTTGTTTGTCTAGATCTATATTTAGAACTTTAATCACTCCTGGTTATATTTATTAGTAACTTGTTTCCAGTCTGCCTACATGTATACTTCCTTATATTGTTATTATTAATTATTTTTTATATACTTGTTTTGTAAATATTACAATGTTTGTATCTTGTTTTTTCATTTAGCCCTGACGAAGTGGGGCGAAACCTTTGTTAACAATAAATAGATCTCTTTTACTGTTTTGTTACCTTAATTGACTGCCACCCGGACTATCTTCCTACAATCATATATTTTCAGCAAAACTTAAGAAAATCACATTAAAAAAAAAATTGTCTTTAATATTATTTTTATTTATTTATTTTTTTTTTTGCGTTCTGCAGTTAAAAAAAATCACAAAAAAGTATAAATTAATTAATGAAAACACGAAGTTATTATTCTCATTTTTATTAGATGAATTAAATTATTTTCAAATCTTTGTGATTGCGGTACAGTTCGAAACATATTCCAGTATGAAGGAGAATATTGCTAAATTCAAAGTTAATGAGACAAATTAGCTGCACATATTTCTTTTTAGCTACCCATTTTATACTTATTTTATTTGAATTAAAATTACGTCAGAAAATTAACAATAATACAACTGGAATAAATATATGAACACCCAAGCGCTTAAACTTTGAATAAAATTCTTTTTAATACGTTTTTAGTCAACGTTTGCACCTTTATGCGACGCATTAAAACTGCAATCAGTTCATTATTATAATTATTTCTGTTTTTTAAAAATTAGAATTTAATTTATTTAGAATTTAATTTATTTAGAATTTAATTTATTTAGAATTAAAAGAACAAGGATCTACTATTTTCAGTAATATTACAAATGGATGAATATGTGTTAAGACGTGAAGATCGTCGAAAGTAATGTCAGAAAATCCAATGGAAATAAAGTGTCTTATTTCATTAATATGTTGTATATCAGACAAAATAAATAAAAAATGGATCCGTAAATGAAAAAAAAATTGCATAGGTACACTCAATACGAAAGTAACTCTTAAATTAGTACAATTATATCGGTTTAATTGGTCATTAAAACTTATACTATTATTCCATATCATAATGATTTAGAAAAAAATAAAAATCATACAATCTAATTGTTAGCATTTTAAACCCCGGGTAATTCATATCAATGCCTAGAAGGCTATAATTCATAATTTATAACATTACAAAGATAATGCACTGAAAAAGTAATTTATTCTAGTCTATTTAATTAGTTCAAGAAATAAATAATTACCACTCTTTTAGATTTATACTTTATATTTTTCTCCTGTTAACAACGTTCAGGCCTTAGACTCATTTTAGAGTTGTTTTTTTCAGCATTTTTAGTCAATTCTAAAATTAAATACGAATATTTTCTAAACGATTTCTTTTTGTTCTCATTTTCTTGTACAATTAAGTCAATTTCTTGATATAAATACTTCAATGAAAAGAATTTTCCAAAAACGTTTTTATTGATACAAACTGTAATGAAAAAATTTATTTTTTTTAAGCCAACGTTTTGGAGTACTCCTCCGTCTTCAGGATCTATTTTCTACAATTTTAACAATACAACAATAAATAATAAATAAAATAACATACTTCAAAATTACTTTCAAATAAATATTAACTGAAACAATCACATATAATTAATTATCTTACACAACAATATTTCATTATATCTGCTATACTGATTTGTTCAGTGTCTTTTTTTATTCATATGAAATCTATTTTGTTTTCTTTTTCTTTAACATTCCACACATTTATCAACGCTCGCTCTATTTTGCTACACTCCTCTTTCTGAATAATTACTAAAATTTTTATCTAAAGGAATTTATAAGAATATGCTTGTTGTAGATATTTTCAAATTTTCATTTCATTTTATGTCTAATTTAATTTTAATATCTGCTTAGTTGTTCTTTAAATTCACAGCATCTATCTTGAAATTTACTAGACTATTTATTTTTTTTTTTTTTTATAATAGAAATGAATTCTTTGTTTTTTTTTATGTTTATTTGTGTGTTTCATTCACTATCTAAAATTTCTGGATATTAAAAAAATAAATTTAAGGTTTCTTATTATACTTTGATGGGCCAAAGCTGTACTGTTTTTATTTTTTTGTACTATTTTTAAATTTTACTACACTATTTATATTTGTTTGTAACATAAATGGTTTATTTTATTTATCTATTTGTTTTGTTTTTTTCACTATCTAAAATTTCTTGATTTTCAAAATTAAATTTATAATATCTTATTATACTGTGATGGCCAAAGCTGCAAAATTTATATTCTTACAGTTACTTTCATGTTATCATCTTTACTTTATCTTTCATAATACTTAAATATTTTTCAAGTTTGTTGTCAATAAACTCCCTAATCACCCAAACCCACTAGTTTCTAACCTTGCTTCCTCTTCCATACCTGGCAATCCTCCGAGGCGCCTGAAAAGAAGATGGCCTCGTGACCTTATATTGTAAAATGTTTTTAGAGCTCTACGACTGGGTAGTTTCTCTACATGCTGTATCATATCATTATCATTAGGTCATTACTTGTTGTATTTTTTATACAGTTGTAAATATCAATAAATAAAAAAAAGTTTGTTGTCATTGTATATCCCCAGCGTAGTGCAGTGTATGTAGACCAGGGAAATACTCCCTAGAATTCCGTTTAATTTAAATTATATTTTTTAATTTCAGACGAAGTCATCAGAGATGAATGCTTGTATCAGAAAGTATAGTGTTACTGGTAAAAAGATAAAAATGTCAAATAAATATAAGAGCATAAAATCGTGAAGATGGGGCAAAATCCCGAAACGTCATGCATGGTGATATATTTTTATTATAATTTTGAATAAAAAGAAGATTTTTCACAAATATTTAATTGAATAATTTGGATACGTTTTTCCATCTTTACAATAAAAACGAAAACCTTACGTTATAATAAGATTTTCTTGCTGTTTCTTTGAGTATTGAGATGTAATTAAAGACATTTTTATCTTTTCAAATTGACGGTAAATGCAAATCATTTTAATATAAGAGTGAGCAAATCTTCAATAATAACAAAATCTTTTAAAGTATGTGTCTTTTAACTTTTATTTATGATATTATTTTGTATTGAATAAAAAAAAAAAAATACATATTGCCGGTTCTTTAATTTCTGTTCAAGCTAATGTAAAATAAAAAAAACAATTGCTAGTAAAAAATTAATAAATGAAACTTGTGTTGAATATCCGTAAAATGAGCGATAACTTAAGAAAAATGTTGTTTGCGAATAAATAGTGATCTCACGATAAATAGCATATTAAAACAATTTAAATTTTTTTTTAGCGATACTATTCTATGTATTTCAGTGTATTTTATGTATTTCAAGATACAATTTTTACATTCACATTTTCTTTATTACTTCATTTTTTTAGGAATATTAATATTGTACAAGCTGCTACATTCCTAGGCAACGAGTAGAAGAACTCTAAATGTACATTCAAACAACATATACAAGACAATATAAATAAAATATAACAATTATTGTAACAAAGAAATATCACAGCTGTAAAAATAAGTAAAAAATATAATTTTAATACTTATTAAATAATAGTGAAGTAATATAAACACATAATAACAAAAATTAAAAAAAAAATAAATACTAAGAGTAACGTTTCTAAGACTAAATTATAAACTATTTTAATGTAAACTTCATTGTCATTATCCACATTTGGGGAAAGAAGCTTGAAAATGGATGCTAAATATTTAAGTTTTAAATTTTAAAGTTTTCTCCTTCTGGAATTAACGGGACGTGAAAAATACTTTGAGTATTTATATTTTTTTTTATTGTATAATTAACATTGCATTAAATAACAATAATAAATTTAATTTCCTTGCTATATTCAAACTTACCACTAAATCAAAATAATTCAACTGTTTGTTCAATTGTTTTCAGATTACATTTACATTTATAGGGTGGTTTGTATCAGTATCTATAGTAATCCGTTCAAATATTTATGTTTCAACTCTGCATTATAAATATATTTTATTAAATAAAAATCTGGAGATTACAAAAATTGGTAAAACTAATTTGATCAAATTAAAATCAGGAGTATACTGTACTAAGTCAACATAAACACTAATGCAAGTTGACAAGTTCAAGTATCAGGTTGACTTGTTTTCTCATTTTCCACTTGGCTAACACCAATCAAGTCCGGCAAACTAGTTCTATAAATTTAGACATTATATTAATTATTAGAAAAACCAAAATAATCTAAATTTAGTCAAAGTAGTAGTAATCTAAATTTTAAAGTATTTCGGTGATTTTGACCAATTCAGCTTGAATACTACACGACGATTTCTCATATTTTATACCGGCTAAATTGATTTCTTTTATATGAAAAAATAAATTCTAATTTATTAAATAAATCAAAAATTCGTATCCATTTTTGTCTCAACACTTTATTTTTCACCAGTCCAACGTTTCGGCCATTCTAGCCATCCTCAAGGACATCTTCAATATAATTTCTTCCGCACATTAATTTAAAGTATCTTTTGCAGGCTATTCTGCCCAGGTCATTTTCTTTATTATAAGTTAAAAGCCTATTTTTTTAAAAAAAATTAAAATCATTAATATTTAATTTTCCTATATAAGATTATCAACAATTAATACACTACCATAGGCTTTTAACTTATAATAAAGAAAATGACCAGGACAGAATAGCCTGCAAAAGAAACTTTAAATTAATGTGACAGATTCGATACTTAGGACTCCATCTTGACAAGAGACTTACTTGGAAATCACACACAAGACTGAAACGACAAGAAACTGCTCGTAGATTCCGATTGCTACAACACTTACTTGACAAACGCTCTAAACTTCCCATTCACTACAAAAAATTAGTATACACTACAATAATCAGACCAATTTGGACATATGGAATTGAGCTCTGGGGCTCCACCAAACCATCAAATTCTTCCCGCATCCAATCGTTACAATCCAAAATCCTACGTAAAATCCTTGATGCTCCTTATTACGTCACAAATAAACTCATTCATAAAGACCTTAACATCCCATTCGTTGCAGATTTGACCCAAACCAGATATGCGTCTTTTTATTCCAAACTCCTTGACCATCCTAACCCATTAATTCTTAATCTTTCATCCTTAACAATCTCTGATAATCCTCCGAGGCGTCTGAAAAGAAGATGGGCACGAGACCTTCTAGTTTAAATTAATGTTTGAAGTACCACCAATGGGTGGTTCCTTCCCAAGATTTTCAAGTGTATATGAAACATACTACATATTTACCTATTGTATTATTTTGTACAGTTGTAAATTACAATAAATAAATAATTAAAAAAAAAAATTAATGTGAGGAAGAAATTATATTGAAGATGTCCTTGAGGATGGCTAGAATGGCCGAAACGTTGGACTGGTGAAAAATAAAGTGTTGAGACAAAAATGGACACGAATTTTTGATTTATTTAATAAAAAATTACCTTGTCTCAAGAATTTGAAATAATATAATTAAATTCTAATTTCATTTATTTATTTTTTATTTTAACAATAACTCATGTTACGCAATTATCGCGTTGTTATTTTTCAGAATCGAAAAAAAAAGTAGAGATTTATTTTATAATCTTTTCACTTTCTTGAGACTTTGTTTAAATAAAATAAAATTTATCTAATTTAAGCTTCAGAACAATCTATATTTCTATAAGTCCAATGTTTCGGCCAATGCGGCCATCCTCAAGGGCAATCTGAAATACAAATTTAGAAATATAAAAACTTTATGCAGGATATTCTGTCCAGATCAATAATTTCAGTCAAAAATTATCCTATTTTGTCAATTTACACTACTATACTTTATCGCAACAATATTTGTATCATCATAAAAATATTTTTGTGATGAAGCAAATGGTGTGATTCAATTAATAAAATCAAATCAAGCACGACTGGTGTAATTAAAAGTTTTAATGTATCCAAATTTGAATTTAAGATTAACCTTGAGGATGGCCCAATTAGCCGAAACGTTGGACTTATAAAGAAATATAGATTGTTTTCATGTAATGTAGTTTAATAGATAAATTTATAACTTTGATCATCTCAACAATAATGTATTGACTTTTAGAAAAAGACATTAAATAAATGTAGAGAGGTTTGAAATGAATAGTACAAAAATGGCAACAAATTTCTTCTTCACTAGTGTTTAGTCTGACCAAAGTATTTTTTGTTCGAGGGATACTATGATTTAGACAACGCTAACCTAGTTGGCAAAATTTTCCCTTGTTCTCTTGTATTTTAAGACTAAATTTTTGAAGGATTCACTTTTTTTTTCCAAATACACTTTAACAAATAATTTCCACCTTACATGGTTGTGAGTAAAATCAGTAGCACATAATCCTTTAAAAAACAAAAAAGTAGAAAATTAATTCACAAAAACCTAAGGAATCTACAAGGCATTGCTAGAATTATTTATTTTATTTATTTATTAATTTAGTAAAATGCGGCGTTTACTTTAAAAACTCTTTAATTTTCGGTATTTTTTAATATATAAAAACACACAAGTTTTACTCTCGTTAATCTATTTCTATTACTTTTCCTATTTTTTTTTTTTATGTACCTTGAAAACGTAGATGTACTTATATTGAGATGTGCTGATAATTGTTTTCGAAATCTGTTTCTTCTGGCAAAAATTTCAATAAATAAACGGCCCGTTAACATACAATCCCTAACCCAAATATTATATTAATGTCTGTCATAATCTGGGCTCGTACAAGCTTAAATTCATTTTAAAAAATGAAGTAAGGAATTCACTTTTTGTGCAACTTTATCTTTGTTTCCCCTAGCTTCAAATTCAGCCAAACCTCGACAGAAATTCGAATCATGAAAGAAACGCTCTTTTGATCCTAATTTTATATAACACGTTCAATGAAACAAATAAATATTGTTACAGTTAATATTCAACGGTTAACGGTATTATTCAATTATTCCTTTCTCGGGCACTAGTTCGTCCCAGTATTTGTTGGGATCTGCGGGTGGTGAAGACAAACAGGAATCCCTTTATTTTAGGAAATCATAAGTAGATGCTCACTGCAATAAAATTAGGTTTTAAATCTTAATTACATTTTTTAAAAAATGAGAATTATTGCATTCACGAGATCGTAAGTTGAGTTTTGAATGTATTTAAAGTAATGAAGTCCGAAAAATTAAATTTATGTTTACAACTTTTGGTGTAAGTAGTTATTTTATTCCTGATTTCATGAAATTGAAAAAATTATATTTCAAATTACAATATTAAAGTTTCAAAAAATAAATTCAGAAATATGAAAATTCCAAATTCCATGATAGGAGTTTGAGTATTTTTCCATCAATGTGGTAAGTTTTTAGAGATTTTTTTTTTATTCAAACAAGGTAAGATAAGCTATTCCTTATAAAGCTAATAATATTTTTTTCATAATAAATTTGATTATAGCAGAATTTGGACTTTTTATATACAATTTAAACACATTTTGGGTTTTAGTAATGGGATTTTGGGCATTATGGGGATTTGTACTGCATATTTTTCGTTATTTTATTGCACAAAATGCGTTCTCTATTCCGTGCTGTAATTTTAAGGCACACTAGATCGCTAAATACACAATGAATTTCTAGCATAATACAAGAAATATGAAAACTTCGAGGTGTAGTTAAATTTATTTGAAATTAAAACTATCACTATCTTAATGTAAGTACAAACACTTTTGTATGTAGACAATATTTCTGTACAAACAGTTTTATAGAGTAATCAATACATTACATTTACTGCGTAAAAGTTTCACGACCTTATTCCGACACGTTCAATAAAACATTATGGTGATCTATGGAAAATTATTAAACTATTTCAAATTTTTACAATTGAAAGTGAATAAACCGGGCTGGAACTATTACTAAACTTGAACCTTTTCGCGAAGCGGTTTATAAAAAGATGGATAAGTCAGCTGCTTGTGATAGAATCGACATCATACACTTCACTGTAATAATTACCACATTAATCGATCATTATGTTAATGTACAAAGTTAATTATCAGGTAAGAGAAGATCATTAAATACTAATAGACTATAGAGGCTAAAATGTGATAAAATTATCTTTCTCAACAACTATGTATACCAGACAAACTAAACTTCCAATCATATATACAGATATTTTTTTTGAATGGTCCTATTTATTTAAGTTTTTTGTTTTTTTTAATTGTGATAATGTTGTCCCTGAAATAAAAAAAAACAACATTGATCTAGATATAAAATACAGTACAGTAGAACTCTGGTTATCCAACGTAGCCGGGGGAGAAACCCGGTTAATCGGGAGCCAAACAATTAATATTAATTTAACTGATATATCAGGTAAAAATTAAAAGTAATAACTTTATTTAAAAAAGATATTTTTATGTTATATGATGAATATATAAGAAATGACGAAGTTAAGTTTATTAGACCAACTTAAAAAAAATCTTTGGATATACAACTTAATTTAAGGGTTCAAACGATGTTTTGAGTTTTAAATTGTTTTATTATTTATTTATTTAGTAATGAATATTACAATCTGCTACAAACTTGGGTAAATGTACTTGATTACATCAGTATTACCTGATGTAATCAAGTACATTCATATCAAAATCATAAATATATATATTTTATTTTTCTAATATTAGTGAAAAGGTTAATTATTTTGTTTTATTTTACGGAACTTGGTGTTTTTCCAAATTTTATTTTCTTACTTCCGCTGGTCAGTCCGAGTTGCCGGTTGAGTGGGTTTTTACTGTACGTATATTTACATTTTTTTTTTAATTAATCCGAAAAGTTTTACCATTTAAATTCTAACAGTTGTAGAACAGATATTAAAAAATCATTTGAATAGATAAATTATATATTTAATAAATTAAAGAAAAAAATACATATTTATCAAATTTACAATGGCTAAGGTAAATGAATGGTACAATCAATAATAATTTAATTCATCAATTTCTTAAAAAATATTAATAAGCATTATAATAGCGTTTTAATTGCGTTTAAAAAATAAATAAATATAATGCAAGGTATAATTAGATGCTAGTAGCATTTATGGACCCATGGAATACCAAAATCAATCATAACATTACAATTTGATGATTTAAGGTAATTTATGTGAATCTCTCTATGGTTTAGAGTCTTTTCTCAAATCAAAGACTCCATGCCAATAAGTTCGAAGCCTTGTGTTGGATTCACACAATAAATTTCCACACGCATGTAATTTCCAGAATGTATTGGTAAACTGGAGGATACTCAGTCTTTTCTAGCCTACCTTTACTATATAAAATCATTCACTCATTAAACAAAACGTTATTTCTATATCTCTATTCAATATATTTTTTTTATTGCACCATCAATGGATAACTTCACATCATGTGAAATCCATGATATGGTTTCAGTTTTGGCCATTTATTTCGGGTGGATATAAGTCTTAGTGAATTTTTATTTACCAAAGAAAACCTCTACTTTAGTTTATGTTAAACTGTTTAATAGATAAACTCCCTCTTTATGGTTTTCAGTTCTGATAACCTCTGAAATATAACGTTTAATATTTTTTGTTAACTTTTTTTTTTAGTTATTGCATCATTAGAAAATAAACAAGATTTTTATGAAACCATCCAATGACTTACGTATCCAATTCGTAAAATTAAAATCCTATATCCACCATATTAAAGGTATCTAATAATACTTTAATATTAAGTCATTGATTTGCCCAGAAACAGATATACACCTCTCCATTATAAACAATAAACCCATACGAACCGACTAATTAGTTTCCAAGTCTCTTATCGACAAGAAGCCTGTTAAAAAGAAAGCATAGGGAACTTTTAAAATAAAATTACAATAGAAGAGAAAGAAATTTTTAGTTTTACAAGTATTTGTCATAGTGTTAATACAGGTGTAAAAGTAAGATTTTTTTATTTATTTTACTCATTTTTTAATTATTCTGTAATTTCTTTTATTCGTTTTTTTTTTGTTCTTAGCCCTGATGAAGGCTTGAAATTCTGGCCGAAACGTCGGCAATAATAAATAAGTTCTTACTTATTTGTGTTCTTCACATCGCCAACCACCTTCCCATCATTAATATTACATTTACACCTGTATTAACACCATGACAAATACTTGTTAAACTAAAAATGTCTTTCTCTTCTATCATAATTTTATTTTAGGAGCTCCATAGGCCTTCTTTTTATCAGACTTCTTGTCGACAAGAGACTTGGAAACTAATTAGTCGGTTCATATGCGTTTATTGTTTATAATGGAGAGGTGTATATCTGTTTCGGGGCAAATCAATGACCTAATATTAAAGTCTTATTGGATAACTTTATTATGGTGGATTTAGGATTTTGATTTTACGAATTGGATACGGAAGTCATTGGATGGTTTAAAAAAAAAAAACCTCGTTTATTTTTTAATGATGCAACAACTAAAAAAAAAATCATGGAAATTGTAACCAGATTATTTTCGTATAAGATTCTAAAAAAACAAAATATATTTCAGAGGTCATCAGAACTGAAAACTATACAAAGGGAGTTTATCTCTCTTAAACAGTTTAACAAAAACTTAAGTAGAGGTTTTCTTTGGTAAATAAAAATTCACTAAAAAAAGACTTATATCCACCTGAAATAAATATGCGAAACTGAAATTATATCATGGATTTCACATGATGTGAAGTTTCTCATTCATAAATATCTGCGATCAAATATTAACACATCATTATAACTGTAAACAATTTATTTTAATGTATATATATATTTTTTTTTTCGTGCAGTTCTTTGCTGCAGAGGTTGTTTGTTAGACCGTGAACCACCCGCCTCGCAAGATCTCTTGTGATTATTTCATTATGAACCGGACCGGTCTGGAAAACCGAAATTAAGGTCAGGAGGAATTACGTATGGCTGACCACTGTGCACCTCTACTTCAACCATCATGGCGGCAACCGGGTCTTGTGTCAGAGGGTGTTTAATATGCATTTCATTTATTTTTACCCAGTTTAGAAATTTAAACAAATAAAAACTATAATACAGCTCACTATACTTCGATAATATACATATTATACTTGCATGGGAAATTTTACCATAGAGGTTGAATATCAAAATGATTGCTATTAAAATTTAATTACATTTTAAAACACATTTTAACCACCGTATAGATGTTTGAAACAGGGTATTGGCTGTTACTAATTACTTTTCTACTAATTTATAAAATAATTTTCAATAAATATAATGATTTAAGAAATTTTGAAAAAACAAAAATACCCTCGATGTTTTTTTCTTTTGGGTTCAAAGAAGAGTATTCATAAAAACGCTACATAGATACACATCTATCTACAGATACATAAATGTATATCTGAAGCATTAATAAAAAACAATACAGTTTGTTTATATGACTTTATGGTACAAATATATGGTATATACAAAATATTAATGAGTCATCAATAAATAAAACAGATTTATTGTAGTTATTTGTATTTGTACTATTTCCTTTCTTAAAAGGAAACTTAAACCTGGCCATGGAAAGGTTCAAATCAATTAATTATAATTGATAATAAAAATAGTTTATTATAAAAATATATATATTTTATTTATTTGTTTGTAAGTCAGTCTTATTCATGATTTATTTTGGTATGCCATAAGTCAATATATATCCTTTTTAGGAGTGTGGATTGACTAATATCTGACGAGAATATTCGGTACCATAGTGATATTGGCAAAAAACGCTGTGAGGTTAAATCAATTGTTTATGATTTTAGTAGTGTTTTATCATGTACACAAATGAAAACAAATAGAAATTTGTATACAAATACAAATGCAAACACTAATTATGATTTATGCAATATTAAATAAATGGATAATCCTGTATCATTCCTTCACAATACCATTACCACACTTATTATACACCTTTAATCAAAATAGGAAAATGATTAAGGTATAAAACTGTAAACATTATTAAAAAAAAATACAGTTGCCATCGAATTTACACCATTTAAGAACAAATTTCACCAAAGTCGAAACAAAATATACATGCTATAGATTGTTGTTAGTTATGAAACTTAGGGTTAAAGAGAATAGGGTATGGTATCAAATAAAAAGGAGAGGTATACATGGAAATTTATAGATCAAAGGCGAAGATCTAACATTATTTTTTTTTATGAATAACCAAGAAATTTCCACATTGGATAGATTCTTCCTTCAAGTTCAACAACTGGCGTATGTCAATTTCCGAAACGGACTGACTCCATCTTACAATAACAAGAAATCGAAGCGTCCACTGTTCAGAATGAAGATGCTATAGACAAGCAAATGTCAAACATGACCTGGCAAATTCCTAACCTTGTCGTCAAAACAATTAAGCATCAGCCAATGTTTTGCAGGGTTCCAACATCCCTGTTCAATCCAATTTTGTTAATATGTTTGAAAACAATCGAAGTATTTATGATTGGCTAGGAACAGTCACAAGAGATTCGTATGTCAGAAAGTGACAGAAACAAACACACAAGTCATTACAAAAATACATTTGCCTAAGGATGTGGTGTCGAAAGAACTAACGGGACAGGAACAGTTGTATAATATTAAAAGGCAGGGAGAGGCGGATTGCAGAAGTTATGGAGCAAGGTCCGCCCAATGATCTCAACGCTCACGTAATAGGCGCTGTACCCTCCTAGTCAAGGTCTTAACCCGCCAGGGCATCCACTGCACCTAGTCTCCCTACTGCACCTGTAGGACGAACAAATTCGAATAAAACTGGGCACAAGAAGCGACAGTAAGTAGGTTACCTACTGTTACCATCCGGTCAAGTTAATGACATTGTTTATAGACAATATATCTGACGTGATGAGGCACAATAACAATCTCGGGAGTGTAAAGACAGAAGGAAGAGAATGAACTGGATCGAGCCGCGAGGGAAGAAGAGGAGTTGTCTTCTCGAGGAGACCGCCACCGAATAGTGTCAAGTAGAGAACTCACCGTGACAGTGCGGGCGATCGGCGAGCTGCCGTAGCGAACACTGACTCGGCCGGTGGAAGGGGCACTCCTGACTCACGCCCTTACATAACCCCCCACTCACACCGCTCCCACGCATTGTATACACGCGTAGTACGCACATACTTATGTCTGTCTGTCTCCAGGCCAATTTCCAGGTATGGTAACCTGGATATACCACAATTGTGAGCCTTCTTAAAGGAAAATGTACAAATTTAAACGACTGAATCATGATTTAAAAAGTTAATTTATGAGAAACAAACACAATCAACTGTTTGCAAATTTGAATAATTCTCAATAGAACAAAAAATGAATGAAAAATTAATATCCTCAGTCGACATGTAAACGAGTGAGCGACATATACGAATTTAAGAGTATCGGGGTAAAAATTGCAACATTAGACAGGGCACAGTGCAGTTAGGGAACTGTTAACAGAAAAGTCGAATACTGCACAAGTAAATTGCATATAAAAAAAGAGTAATAGTCTAATGTTTTGATTCATCAAATGTGAGATTTTAAATTTATTAAAATAAATTATCCTTAATTAGCAGGAGCATTTAAAATTTTACAATGATTTTAAGGTATTTTAATGACAATTAGACAAGTAGTCTAATACTAGAAAATTATCAAGTTATAAATATATTATTATTATTTCTTATTTGCTCTCTCTTAATTATATTTTCATATTTATACTCTATTAATTGAAAAGTGTTATAATTTTAGCAATGTAAATTTTAATGTTATTACATTATTTTTTATAAGGTTGACGATAATATTTTCATATATGATATTAGTGTTTTTGATTATAATAATATAAAACCATTTAAAAAAAAAGTTAAAAATAATTTAGAACATTAATTTAAATATATATTTTTTATTTTTTTCCCATTGATCGCTGCATTGATGAATAACTTTATTAACTTAACTTTATAGTGGATTCAGTTTTATCGTTGTATGTATAAAATATTTATGGGAGCTGGTAGTATAGTGGTAAGGCACTACTAACTACAAGGGCTCTGTTTCGAATCCCGGCTATTACGGATAATTATTTTCTAATAAATAGTTTCACTAAAAACACCCTCATAAAGTGGTTACCTTTAATTCTGACGAAATCACCTCCTAGCACAACCGTTGGTTTACAAACAGTACTTCCTTACAATGTACTACACCTCTGACCTTTCATGGGTTGTAGTAGTAGAGATAATTTTTTAAACGAATAAACTGTGTACAATTTTATATATTATAATAGTTATCATAAAATAATTGCTAAAAGATTAATTGTACTTTTCGATATTTATTATCTTAAACTTATTTTTACCTCTTAGCACACCTTTATATATACGCCATGACAAAATGAGTATTCATGTAAATCCATTTTGTAATGGCGTTTCGGAAATATCCTTCAACCTCAGAATATCTGATTCCTACAGTCGAGCAGTATATTATTAATTAACTTAGTTCTCAGAGCACATTTCAAATATTCTTAAATGATATATCATGATTATTTCTACAAAATTAAAATACGCACATTTTACATTTTCTTGAAATTGATTCCTCTCAAGACATTAATAAAATCTTCCTGAAATTATTTTAAGAAGACCATATTAAAGGATAGAGAAGTGATCTTAGAAATACTTTAATTAAAAATATCTCTGTCATTCTATTTCAATAAGAAAATAAGACAAAGCGAGTATTTAAGAGAATTTAATGGCACATTTATATTACGGGTTTAATCAAAATCATTTGAGTCGTTTTAGAGAAATTGTAAAATTTACGATTTAAAATGGGACTTCGATAAATTTTAACTAATAAGTTGTAACATTCCAGGCATACGTACCGCTAATACTTAATTTCACTTTAATTTTATGACCAAACACTCATATACACAATCACACCTATACGATCTTACGATACGGATGGGTGTCAATAACTACTTAAAATTGATCCTTGACTTGATAGTGTATCAATTGGATTTTAATGCAAGATTCAAGTATTTGTTTCGGTCTGAACTTGAAAGTATGTAAATTTCAAACTTCAAAGTATTCGATTGCAAATTAATATTTGCATTGATTTTTAAAGAACATTGGAAGAGACCTACATTAATTGCATGATTAAACAAATATTATACTATAAAAAGTATAAATAAAACTTAAGTAATACCCTAAAAGAAAATTATTAAATCATTTCAACATGTGGTGTATGGAAACTTTTTTGATTGATGAATGTATACATTAGTTCATTTGAGGAGTAATTGCTGTCTCTCATTAAGAAAAAAGGATGCTTTAAACAATTTATTTAAACACTATTGTGATTATATGTTTTTTTTTTAATCGTAAATAATCCAATAATTTGGAATACCCCTCAACCTCAGAAAGTTAGAGTTCCAGTATCTCTCTCTCTCTCTCTCTCTCTATATATATATATATATATA
>NW_027107231.1:459322-461015 GCF_000696795.3 Halyomorpha halys
TAACCAATTTTGATAAAATTTTATGAATATCTTTCTGGTAGCAAAGTCTTGAGAAACAGATAGAGAGAAAATCATAAGTGTAGAGATAAACAGGTTGCATAACGATAAGTTTGTCTTTTTCTGTCACTTTTTCTTTTCTTAGATAAAACATTTTATTACATGACGTTACTAAAACGCTTAAATATTTGTATATTGGTATTTTAGTAAAATTAATTTTTTAATGCTTAGCGAGTTTAGTCCGAAATATTTGTAAAAATCCAAAGGTTTTTTATTTATTTATCTCTAATTCGATGAATAATATGATTTATTCATAATCAATCATTCATGCGAATCGTAATTTAAAAAACAATATATATTCATTTTTTTAATGCTTTGTCATGAAAGGTGTCTGTTACTCTCCAACTAATAATGAGCTAAATAAATTGGTGTGAAGAGGTTTAATCAAGATGTTTAAATCAAAAATATTAAAATTATAAATTGTCAAGTTTTTACAAAAGAAAATGAATAAAACTTGAATAAATTGAAAACGTTTTATAAAAAATTATTTATAATTGAAATGTATAATCGTATTAAATAAATATATGGACCAGTCTACTCTGATGGAGAATCGAAAATTAGGAAAAATCAAGACTTAAGAGCATTGTATGGTCACATTGTAAGGGGAAGGCTGAGGCGGCTCGGGGATGTGGAGCGTATGAAGGATTGTCTGCCTAGGAAGCTGCTTCTTGAAAGGCGGGTAAAAAGTACCCGAAAGCGTAGACGTCTCAGAACGAGAGGGCTGGACGATGATGGGGCAGACCTGCGCCAACTAGGGGTTAGAAGATGAAGAGTGGTTGCTGCCGATAGACTAGCCTGCCATGAAATCTGTGATGAGGCCCATCCCCCTCGAGGGCTGTGACGCCGAATAGTATAGTATTAAATGAATAAACAATTAGTAAATATGATGTGAGTAATATCACAACGACAATGTCTTGTGGAGAATCTACCCATTGGTAGAATGCCAATAACATTACTAGAGTGGAAGGTCTCGAGGCCATCTTCTTTGCAGACGACTATGGAGAATATAGAGAGGTATTGAAGAGGAAGGAAGATTGGAAACGAGTAGGCTTGGATGTGCTATATAATTGACAATATTGAGGTGAAAAGAAATTTAGTTAAATTAAATGTTTATCAGAAATATGAAAAATTTGCGATTCGCAAGTTTGGAATTTTTCAAAATTCATCATTACAACAGTAGAACTCTTCTTTATTATTAAGGTTGGCAATAAAGCAATTAGGAATAAGCAGAGAAGGAAAGAAGTGGGAAAGGATGAAAGAAACTGAAACTTCAAAATACCGGGTTTAAAAAATTCCTTGGAGGTCCCGAAAAGTCCCGTCTCCCTTCCCCAAGATACAGTCAGCTATTGAAATGATGAGGAGGAAGGGTGAGAAGTCCTACGCTACAGAACTAGCAGAGTTACTAGACCAAGGCAAGGGGTGAGAACGAGTTGACATCTCCAGAGCTGCAAGACCGAGGGTGATACCTTCCACGTTACGGGGTAGCAGCCCATGAGAGCAGATGAGGTGATATACAGGCCTGGACCAGCAAAGCCAGGTCGAGAGGGTCAAAGATACTGAAGCAGATTACCGCTGCACACCCTTCAGATAAGCCATAATACTAGTAATACCAGGTCATTCAAAAAGTCCTGTCGTT
>NW_027107231.1:462245-470332 GCF_000696795.3 Halyomorpha halys
AAACGAAAAACGACAGGACTTTTTGAATGCCCTGGTATTACCATCCTGTAATTTTAAGTGACAAATGAATTAGACATTAGAATTAATGGAATAAAAATGATATCCATTATCCTCAATCCATTATCATATTATCCCATATTAGATAATAATCAACATGTTTTGACCCATAAGCTCTCTTTTATAAGGTCTACCTCATTTCTAAATAGCCACTAAAAACCAATTGTTGTCCTAATTTGATTAAGTAAGCACAATTATACCTTGCATAATATAGCAGAGGGGTGGTGGTAGCTTTTGGTCTATAATACAGTTCTAACAACAGTCGGTGGGTTCCTAAATGAAATGGAAATAAAAATACGTAGACACATAATAAATCTTGTTTCTGGAACCCTGATCAGCCGTAGAAACGCTGTTAGCCAGAAACATAGCAGGTGGTTAGGGAGTTTATCGTGGAACGATTGATATCTGGATCTGGCCAAATCGCCAACATTAAACTATAAGGTCTTGAAACATTAGGGTTGGGACTTATGGATTATTTAATTTGTGACAAACTAAGGATTTCGGATAGAAGAGGGATTCGATGGTGTTTGCGGAGCCCCAAAACTCCGCAAGTCCAAATAGGCCTTATTATGGTCATGTAAAAAAGTATTTTTTAATTGATAGGAAGTTTAAACTGTTTGTCTAGTGTATTGTTATTGTGGGAATCAACGAGAAGTTTCCTGTATTTAGGTCTCGTACGTTTAATTCTAAGCTAGATGTCTGTGCAGTTGTAGTCCTAGGAAGTATATCTGTTCGAGTGAGGTAAGTGGAGTATTATTAAAGGATACCAAAGGCCAGGAAGAGCTTAGATGGTTTACAACGAAGAGTAAAGATGATTTGATGGGGTTGATGAATGTGTTTCAATCCTCTAGTTTAGACCCCATTCTCAGAGGGTTGTAATGTGGAATTGGTGAGTTTTGGATCCAATTGAAGGGTCATTATTCATTGGTAACACATTTGTGGCATCGGCATACGTGGTGAAAACAATATTAGAATGGGTCCCAACCCATTCATCCCACTGTCCCAACATCCCAATGTCAGCTGTAGAAAAAAGTTGATCATAAATTATCGTTATTAGTAAAATTTAAATATAATTAATAGAAAATAAAATTATAGTAAATCATTAGTTGACAATATAACCTCTTTACTAAAAATAATTTGTCTGCTACTTTTACATCTTTCTTGGTCGCCACCCCGACCATCTTTCTACAATAATGAAAATAAAATAAATTATAAAAATTATTGGATAGAATAAGTTATAATAATTAATCGTTGAAATCTACAAAACGTTGAGAAAACATGTAAATAACGATGAACGGAAATCAAAACAAATCTGCTCTAAAATTTGAGCCATTTTTTTAATACGAATTATGTTATACTTATGTATTATAAATACTTACAGTGTACTTAAATTAGTAACAAAGATGTCCTAATTAAAATGGAACGGAGATTATTGAAAAATATTACATCTGAATTACCCAATTGATAGGACTGATAGTCCAAGATATCCATTATATAATGCATCAGATATAGAGGGCATTGCCGCCTTCTCTTAAATAAACGATTTAGGTATCAGAGAAGAAACAAACACAATCCTTTTAATTTCAAATCGAAACGATGATACAATTTTTTGTGATTATAAATTGAAAAAAAAAAAGTGGTTTCATATTTGAGATCAAATTGTTTCTTCTTATAAGTTACCTTTAACAATTAATATTGAGTTGTGCACGTCGATTATAACATTTTCAAATATTACTAGGCACACAAACTAAACTTCCAGTCCATTACAAAAGACTGGTCTACATGACTATCTGGACATACAGAGTTGAGGCTCTGTATGTCCAGATAAGGCTCCTCTAAACCTTCCAATTCCTCTTGTATCCAATCCTTATAATCCAAAATCCTAAGTGATCCTTACTTTGTCACAAATAAAATCATCTATAAAGACCTTAATGTTCCATATTTAATCGACCTAGACCGAACCAGATGTGAATCCTTCCTTTATAAACTCCCTAACCACCCAATCCACTAGTTTCTAACCTTGCTTCCTCTTTCGTTTCGAGAAGCATGAAAATAAGCTGGCCTCGATGCCTTCTAATGTATAAATGTTATTAGAGAGTTGTTTCTCTACTTGTATGTATCATACCATTGTAATCTAATATTGCATTTACCAGATGTATTTTTATGTAAATACAGTATATACCGGCTGGATGGTGTACTCTGAAAAAAAAAACTAGTTTTAATCAGCTCAGGAGTTCAATGTGTAAATAATACCAAGGCTATGCCATGTATGGCAAGGGCGCGTCGGGTATGGGAGAGGTGGGGGTTCGGAAGATCTGAATTAGAAAAAAAAATAAACAATTTGAATTACTTAAGCTATTAAAAAATTCCAGAAATAAATAACTTCTTGAAATAGAATGTATGTACGGGTAAATAAAAATGTAGGTACAATAAATACCTGTAACAGATTATTAGTTGTCACTCTGTTCCTAATCATTATTCAGACGATTTCTCTATTTTCTTTGCATTTTTCTCCACCATTTTCATACTGTTTTCTCATTCATATTGATCTGTATCTTTGTGTGGTCTATAACGCTGTATTACTGAGTTGATTTGGACACAAGAACTACAAAAAGCTTGGGTTGTCAGAGATGTAGCCATGGTTAACGTAAGCAGTGAATTAAGTAGTTAAACGCACATCCAAGTTGAACTACCTGCCAAAGCATATTCTTCGGTGTATAAGTCAAAAATAATGTTTAACACAACGGAACATCGCTAGTCTGAAATAATTCTGAGACAATATTCCTCATTGCACAGAATTTAGTTGGCAAGCAAGTCGAACCTCTGTCTCTGGTGTACCTCTGTCGTAGATATTCCTTTGGATCGTAACCTCTATACGAGTTTTTACTACGCTTGCATACAACGAATCTTAGTCCACTGTGATTTTATAATGCCTGTATAAAGACTTATCAACAAGAACCGCAACATTTACCACAAACTTATCAGGCCCCGCTCAAATACGAAGATTTATAATATATTCTTCTGGATATGAATATATATTCGATAAATAGAGATATTGAAATGAATCGAAAGCCGATGTACAATTGTGTTTACAGTAATGAATTGTCTAATGCTGTTCCTGTTTCAAGTTAAGCGGTGTTTTTGCATAAACGAAAAACGTAGTAATATTTGACATACACTGGTCAGATTTAAAAGTAAGCTATATGGGTTATAGTCTCTATGAAAAATACTTTGTTAAAATGTCAATTTTTTTCTTTGCTAAATATATTTCACTTTTAGCAACTTAGTTCACTAGAAAAAAAAATAATATTTTTTTATATATCGTCCCTAGATATATAAATATTCCCAGATGAGTTAAATCATAATTGCGTCATAATTCGAAAAAATTAAAATAGTCGAAAAACGTTTGACTGCATCTCTCTCATTCCGTAATGGAGCCTAAGGTGCCGAAACTTAGCATCCTTTCCGGTTTATTTCCGGTGGAGACTACAGGTTTCTTTGGTGGAGACTACAGTTGATGAATATTTCCTCTTCTAAAGGGACATTTGCTAAGTATAACTATCACGAAGGATATTCAATGATAATTATTGAACGAATAAACATCCAGCGATAACGCTTGGTCACTATTTTGCTTGGAGCATGTGCAATTTGTTTATTTTCACTAGTCTCCGATTTGTTTGTTTTCATTCGCAGTCAGTGCTGGAGGAAGGTTGAGAAAAAGTCTTCAACGAAAAAATATTTCTTCATACGTATGGGATGAAAAGAACCAAAAAACACCATATTTTCGAATAATTGAAATTATTATTATATTTAATTGAAAAGGAATGCTTCAGAAACCGCTACCCTTCTGCGTGAAGGAAACAAAAAGTTCTTCGAATTTTTTCTTCTCTCTGCTGAACTGTTTTACTTTGCTCTAGGATTAATTTAAGACATCATCATGCTATAGAATTTGAAATTCCGTACTAAAAACTGGAAATTACGAGTTAAACACTACTGTTATTTACACTTTGAAGCTCTTTTGTGTTTTATTTTTAAACCCTGCAAGTATTCAATAAAAAAAACATAGAAATTAAAAAGCTATGCACATTAAAAAAAATATATTGAACTGAAAGTTAATAATTTACCAATTTTAGTAGTCGAAAATTCAAAACCATCAATTTATTAATGATTAAAAACTAAACGCTTATTGAAACTTCCACCATATTGATATTTAATACACGTGATGAGTATCAACTCAGTGTTTTGTCTCATCATTACTACAATATATCAACGTCTGTTATGATAACCTCCTCATGGGCGTTTTTGCCCACCATTTGTTTTTCATTATTTGAAGAAAACCTAGTATCTGATCATTTTTTACTTTAAATTTGGTGAAAACCCATTTGAAACATTATAATAATTATTAAAATCTGCCACAACCTTGGATCACATTCATATCAAAATTAAAAAATAATAATAATAATAAATATATATAAATAATAAAATATTGATATGTACATAAACAGAAGGATAAATAAAATGAGTATAATCAAACTGAAGAATGAGAAGGATAAAATAAGTCATGAAGAAATCATAAATGAATAAGGATAAAACAAAATAATTATGATTTTGAACTAATATAACCACATTTACAATATTCACACTCTGGACCTGAGGTGTAAAATCTGGAAGTCTAGCTCCAAATATTAGCTGTATTTGTTTGTCCATTTTTTTCTTTCATTCTTTAATTACATAGCTATTATACATTTTTTTAATAACATTTTTTATTATTTACAATTATACAATAAATATAACATTTCGAACAGTTAGAGGTGTTTTTTGTACAATACTAAACCCACACATTAAAAACAATTGTTAAAAGAAACTATAATTGTTATAATAACCAAGTAACTAGGCTGATCTGGTAATATAGAAATATAAATAGAGAGAAGCAATAAATTAAAAAATAATTTCTACAATAATGCAAATTCCGTACTAAAATAGCACCGGTTTACGGCATGTGAAGAAAAATATTATTTTTATTAATACCGAAAAAATTAAATCATTAATCAGAAGTTAACATAGATTAGATGAAGAATGGAAGGAATAGAGGAGTGATGAAGTAGGTGTATAGGAACGGCCCTGGTTGAGGCAATTGCGAGTGTTATACTCCGAAAAGAGGCGTAACGCCTGGCCGCACTCGAGGGCCTTCACCTCCAACTTCTTTAGTTCTTATCTCAGCCGGAATATTCTTATGTTCAGTCATTCTAGGTATAGATGATAACATTTCTTATTCAGGCGAAAGCTTCTAGCAATTTGTAACTCAAGTAATCCTAGAGATGTGCTAATCACTAGTAATGTTGAAACTATAAATTTCAAATTGTCCCAACCAATATGGCGTCTAAAAAATGAAAATTTTTATTTATTTTTTATTAAAACAAATTTATTTTATTTTATTGTAAGTGGACTGTTTGAATTTTCACGTATATTCAGGTTAACTACCAAAGAAAGTCTCATATTATATTTTTTTTATTAACCGATGTTGATAAGGCAGCTTTTGATGTCTAGTATTGTATTAATTTCTATTTAAATTTTTTTTTTACTTTTATTTTATTGAAGAGAATTAATACAATCTGCCACAAATTAAGGGGTATTAAGTATTAGTGTTCAAATATTCATTTATACAATATATACAGAAATAAAAGAATTAAAAAAAAAATGCCCCGATGCACATTTTCTTCTCTACAAATTATAGCTCCAAACAAGTACCTAGGATCAAAATTAGGAGGGGGGAAGCCATAGTTAATTAGGTTGTGACATTTCAGCACGAAAAACGCGAATGAAACTAAAACTTTAAGAACATTATATATAATTATAGCTGTGCTTTATTAGTTATTGCAATTATTTTCTTGAAAGGGGGGAGCTGCCCCCCTCTAAGTACGCCCATGGCTCCAAACATTTGTATATCTGTCGTCAAATCTCCACGATCTGTGATCTTGTTGGCAGTAACACTCCTGTATCATTTATTTCTCATTTCGCATAGCTGTTTTATTTTATTCCCTCAAATCTTGTTTCATAATGGACCGCTTGGATTGACGATCTGCTACATTAAGAAAAAGGATAGAAATGAAACAGTTTGTATAAAAAAAATTATTATTAATAATAACAAAAATTATAAAAATAATGTTTTGATAAGTTAATGATAGTAAAATACAAAAATTGTGAAGAATAGAATTTATTTTTAAATATTATAGTGATAAATACAGGTTTATTTTTACTTCGTTAAATTGACTTGGGCATTTAAAGTTTTATAAATTTATAAGCCTGTAAAGTTTTATAAATCAATGTGAGGCTGTGACACTAAAATTAACATTGTCCTTGATGATGATCGGATCGGCCGAAACGCTGGACACGTAATATGGTTTAATTAAGAAGGTTGAGACCATAGGGATAATTATTGTTATTATTAATAAAACTATCTCGAGCAAGATAATAAAAAAAATATAAAATAAAATGATTATTTATAGTTATAAATAAAGTAAAGCCTAAAACTAGACGAGCTTTTTTTGTGTCAATCTTCGTACTCCCTCACTTCATTGTTAAACTCGAACACATATAACAGTGGTAACACTTCTGAGATTACAGTCATAAAGATTAAGGGAGACTTCGCTTTAAATGTTGTTCACTACTTGTAACACACATTGCCGTTTTCAACTAACTCGAAAATGTTTGGAGCAAGTTAAAGGAAGATTCAAAGTTGATAGATTTTTAAAAATGTATTTTAGAAACGGCTGAAAGTTTATAAATTTACTGATGACAGTAACATTCGTGAGTTTTTCATTTTTTTCACTGAATAAAAAGGTCCAATTCAATCTTAACACCTCTAAAATTATTCATTTTTCAACCCATTATTATTTTTGTCGCCGTAAAATGAGCCATTTTCTCTAAAATTGCTTCAAAAAATATATACGGATTACCGTAGACAAGAAATATACATTACAAAAATATTTTCATTCATATAATGTTTGAAATACATTTAAATATTGTCATTAATTGTCAATTTTAAGAACACTTTTGTGAATTGTGAATTGTGAAATTAAAAAGAGTTTGGAAAATTAAATATTTCGTACTTGATATATACTTATATAGAAAGCTTACAGGCTGTTTCGTAATTATTTGTGTGAAAATTATCTTTCAAAAATTATTTATTAATTAAAATCAAAATTTGATTTAGCTATTACAATGTTTCAGGGTTTAATTATATACTTCATTTGGCATTAAATTTCATTATCACTTGTTTCAATAAGGGGCGATATTCAATGTGAATATATAGTTTGTGGCATTGGACAAGCGGTGAGAAGCAAAAGTGAAAGAATATGTATAAAAGGATAATAATAATAATTAATGTTTAATATTTATTTATTAATATTTATGAAATAATATTTATACCTATAAATAATAATAATAAATTTTTTTTTCTATAGTTTTCAATGATTTTTTTTAACTATCGTTCTCAGTGTATCAATTTTGAAAAATACTCTTCACTTTTCTATTACTTCTACTGTTCTCAATATGAGACGGATATGGATATAACAGAGAGGACACTGGGCTGACAGGGATTTCGCAACTATGGCTAAGTAACGAGAGGAGGAAGGTCAGGAGCGGCAACTATTTTGTTGAGGGAGGTCGTTGCTCTGCACTTGCGTAATCCTCTTCGGCATCTAGGCTCCACCATCGCCTCCAGTCCAATCCCCAACTATCCCATCAATTATCTTAACATGAACCCACCAGATCCATTACAACAAATATAATACGAATAAAATAAACAATTATATAGTTTCCTAAACATACATAGATACTACATTAATGACAACTTCCTTTAATATTAATACAATTTTCATCGCTCCACAAGCAGCGAATTATTAGTCATTTTCACAATAGATGATGCTATATTGCACAATATTAGGGCCGTCCTTGTCTAAGTCGTGTTAAGATAGGGGAACCATTCGAAATTAGAGACGTGGCCTCTTCAAATTATTTTATAAACATCA
>NW_027107231.1:470382-485318 GCF_000696795.3 Halyomorpha halys
AATTTCAAATTATGAAGATGGTCAGGTGTGCGGTCAAAAGAGAACAAAAATAGTTAACTATTTATTTGGCGAAGTTTCACCCCACTTTGTAGTGCTCCATCAGAGCTGTTCAAGTTGAAAACTGTCTAGACTTTGGTCTCGAGAAGTCTCGAAAGCTCTCAACTTGAACAGCCCTAATAAAGCTATTAAGTGGGCGAAACGTCGAAAATATGTGCACTAGCAGAAATTATATCTTTTCATTTATTATTTTTTAGTTTAATCGTATTTGATTTTTTATCATTTTTTTTCTTCATATTTACTATCAGAAGTCATCTTATGTTTTATGATATGACAAGTGATTTTATTTTATTTGTTTTATCATTATTTTGTATATTCTGTTATTACTGTTGTTTATTTGCATCTTTTTAAATTTATTGTATTATTTTATTTTATGACATCTTGTAATTTCATCTCTATTTCGTAATTTACTCTAAGGCTCTAAAGCCTAATTTTGACGCCTGTAAATTATTCTAAAGGGATCAATCTCAGAATAAATAAAGATTATTATTATTATTATTATTATGCTATACTTTCATCGGCAGTTGGGCCTCCCACTTTACTTGGGATATCTGCATATTCTCTGTCAGTTATTTATTCATAATCTACACCCATTATAGTCCAAGGAGAAAAAAGGCAGTTATCTCACCCCAATTTTTGGTTACTTTACTGAAAGTTATGTATAGTTAATAGTCAAAATCGATGAGTCTGCCAAGTACAGGTAGGAGGAATAAAAAATGGCCTTGTTTCAAAGCGATAAAAAAACTAATTTTTGATTCGGAGTTCTATATCTTAAAAAGTAGGAACAACACAAGAAAACCTAAGAGAACGTCATTTAAAGAAGAGTAAATTTGCTTGAGCAAATATGAGCCATAATAGAGTTATTTACGTTAAATAGTTTTCGAGATATAGCTTTTTAAAAGCAACATTTCATAAAAATGTTGTATGGGACGCACTGAAAGATCAGTAGTAAGTGAATTTATTTTGAAAAATTTATATCTCAAAAACCATTTGAGGTACAGATGTCCATTAGCACTCAAATTAAAGCTCCTGACCATCTTCTTCATAATTTAATATTTTATAATTATAAACAACTTTAGGTTAATAATTAATAAACATAAGAATTTTAAAATACTATATAGAATCAATAAATAATTATATAATTAATAAACTATTGTATCCGTGATAATTTTTGTCCTAGTTTTCTTGATACCTAATTTATGTCCAGATCAGAGTTAAAATCATTATATTTGAAATGTAACAAAAAAAAATCTAATTATTTATGAGAGGTTTTGATTTTGTATTAACAATGTCATGAATTAATTCTTTAAAATCAATTTCCTGTTTTTTTTAATAGTTGTTTTTATTAATTATTATTTACAGTTTGCCTAATACATGATACATATCAAGATGAAAATTCCTTTCAAATGATACAGTGAGGTGCTTTGAATTTTCTTTTTATACATGTTTTATACAGTAGGGAAATTAAAAAAGATCTTCGCAATAAAAAGAAAAAAGTCAATTTCTCTTAGCACATCTCTTTCTATGGACAGTGATAAAATGATCAATCTATCTGGAAGCAATTTTTCCTCTCAGTTCATTCTTCTCTCAGGAATCAAGGGCAAGGGACCCTGTCCCAGTTGGCCCTTATTGTAGAAATGGCACTGCGCAATATGTGTGTTCATCAGGGCTAAAAAAGATGCTAACAGCTAAAGTAATGTAACGAAGTAAGAGAGTAAAAGTAAATAAAAATATGATGTACAGTGAAAAGTATAAATAGACAAGAATTACAAAGTATCAGACAATTAATTAAAACGGAAACAATAACAATTAAGTAATAAAAGTAGATAAAGAGGAATATAAAAACACATTAGACAGTAAGAGACGGAAAATAAAAGTTAAGAAAAAAGGAAAATAATATTATTAATTACTTACTATTTATTTATTTTAATTATTAGTTATTTTATATGTTTTGCTTTCAAATGTGACGCTATTTGTTAACCATCGAACTCCCCCACTCCACTACCCTGATGATATCTTGGATCCACCTTAATTCATTCTTTAGCTTTCCATTAATCTAAAAATTGGATACCCTATGTCGTTTATTATTTTCCTTTTTTCTCGACCTTTAATTATTCTTATTTCCCTTATTTTCCGTCTTTAATGTGTACTTTTTGTTTTATATTTCTCTTTTATCTACCATTTTATTGCTTATTATTCCCGTTTTCATTAATTTTCTAATACTTCGTAATTCTTGTTTATTTATATTTTTCGCTGTACATCATATTTTTATTTTCTTTAATTTACTTTGTTCATTTTTATATAAATTTTCACATACTTTAAATAATTTTTAGCCATGCCTTAGTTTCCTTTTATCATCTTACTTTGTTACATTATTTTAATGCTTTGTATCTTTTGTAGCTCTGATGAAGCCCTGCGAAGTGTGGCAAAACGTTGACTCACTATAAATTGTTTCTTTTCTATTTAGATTATTTTGGCTGCACCCTGACCATCATCCTCTTCTAGATTACTTGGTCAATAAAAAAAAAAAAATTGTTTTTTTTGCAAAATAAAATGATAGGTTCGCAATAGCAAAATTATTATGAAACTTTATTTATTGTTTACATGTTTTTACTCCAACTGAAATTTATTTATTTGTATTGATTAGTGAATAACAATAATATTAAAAAATACGTTCAAAAACGAAATTATGATTAATTGTAAACTCAGTCCCATCTCAAAAAATCAAAATAAAACTTGAGAGAGGTATTATGTATGTTACTGATAAGTAGATGGACAATCTGCAAAAGCGATTCCTAACTGGTGGCCCACAGAACACAAGTGGACCGCGAGAAGATCCAGTGATACGTACTTTGTGAAAACTTATAGTTATTAGTTTTTTTAGTTAGTTTTATTCTGTACCTCTTACCCTGACCCCCAAATATTATCTCGGGAGAGGGGGTATAATATACATGTTATATTTTTAACTCCAGGTCGGTGTGGGGTCGGTTTTTTAGGGAATTTCTGAAGAAGTTGGTCCGAAAACTTCTGCCACTTTGGTAAACTACTGGATTACAAAAAATAGGGCTATTGATAATACAATATTTAATGATCGGGACAATCGTTCCCTGCTGACCCACAGGGGTCTTCTAAAAGGAAATTTAAATTATTGGAGCAATTTTATATTTTATCCTCCATATTTTTATCCTAAACGGAAGTAGAAGTAAGACATCCTAGTTTGAATTGTATAGTGCATTTTTAATCCTCCCTCCCCTGTTATAATAACCAGGAATGTCCACATTACTGTTATAATGTTGAAATGGATTCAAATTCCACTTGACACCAGGAAATTTCCTTAACAGTCTTTTTCATGGCGTTAATAGGTGGCCATGGCTTAGATTCTTAGTAAAACAGTAGGACTGTTTATATATAACACATGTCTATATCGGTGTTAGCTACAAAATATTAGAAAGTTAAATCAAATATAGATCCTGTAAAAGTTTTTTTTTTCTTCGCCTCCTAAAGAGTATTCATTGATGATAATTCAAATGATTGAAGATCGGAACACACGCCACCAATATACAAGCTTGATTGTTTCTAGCTACAACGAATAATGTAGAGGCTTCTAAGTTCAACTTAACCTTTGTCTAATGTTTCCTCAAACTGGGCTACGATAGCTCAGTAAACATCAAAAGCAAATTATGGATATTATTAATAATATGTCTTTCATTGAATTTCAATTAAGATGGTAGGGCTAGTCCAAATTTAGATTTTGTATGAATAACAAAAAAACTACTAAGTAGAACTGGAAATAAAATAATATAAAGATAAAAATCAAATAAGGCTCCATCATTTATATTAATAATATAATGACTACGAAGTTCATTAATAGTTTACTTCCTTAACAATAAAGCACTACTATGTCCATGAAAGAGGAACATCTCCCATAAAATCCACTCTAATAATTTTATCAAAAGGTAATTTGAAGATAATTTTTCCGGCTTGCCACCGAGGAAAAATAATTATTTAAAGTATTGTTAAAATTTATTAAAAACTATAAAATTTCAGAAAGACCTTTTATACTTCATGTTCAATTACTTAATAGGTAAGGATAGTTTAGAGGTGTGATAGAGGGTCCGACATACACTAACAAAGTTCTTTGAAAAAAAAAACTTTTATAAAAAAAAGTTGGACGAGAAACATGACAATGCAATTGCTCAACTTTAATAAAAGATTTCAGCCTTTCTGTATTTAAAGGCTGTCAACCCTCTGGTTTACCTTGGCACTTGGTAAGGCCGGGTCGGATACGACTATATACTTTTTTCTGTATATTTGGATCGCTAAAAGGGCCTTCATCTATAAAATGTTGATAAATGACACCAAAATAAAATTTTAATTCTTTATTTATTTTTAAACATTTTGTTTTTTTCAGACACAAATAGTTGAGTTAATCACATTGGTTTCAGTTACCATAAAAACAATCGCTGCGTTAAAATTGACTAATACCTAAAACAGGCACTCAGCCATCCTCCCCCCCCCCAAAAAATAAATAAAAAGTTGGAGAAGTATAGAGAGAGTATATTTCAATTATCTAAGCGATATGAGCTCAACTTTGGATAATGGACTCCATGGGCTCAAATTTTGCTTGAAGACTCCTCAAGTCACGCCCCTCCTCTTCACGCAGTAACAACGGAAACCAGGAACGTCCTGGGTCGCACCCGATCCTACCTTACCTTACCTTTTTTCTTATAAACCACTATGACGGCTCCGGAAGCTGCGGAAACGCAAAACGTTTATAAAATCGTTCACGTGGTGTGATCATCAATATTTTGAGCTCATAACATTTTCTTCACAAAGATCTTTTATAAAATTCGGGCCTTCAGGCCTTACTTGCCCTCTTCAGACTGTGCCCCTTACAAAGGTACGTCCTGTGATATTGGAGCCAATTGATACCAATATCTGTACGAATATTTGGCCATCATAGGACTCCCTGCTAACACCTATTCAGAGATGGTATACGTACCATGGAGGTCTAGGTCTGATCCGCTGTCAATGGGAGTCTCCTCTCTCTGCATCATTGATCCATTGCCCAGTGACTTTCGAATGTTACGGATCCCCTGTTCCAGTATACAAACAATTATGAAACAAAAATCACGGCATATGCTGAAAGACTGAGTGAGGATCAGGGCTACTGAAATGGGAGAGTTCTACGGCAGTTCCTGCGAGAGAGTGGTTTCAAAGAGTGGGCCAATTACAGGTGGCAGGGTAATGGTGTCGCTATTTCAAAGAGACCCTGAAAACTAATAGATATATGTGTGGGAAGCAGGTAACCTCGGGGTCAGAATGGAGGAACGCTTCGATTAGGCTGGTGAAATAGAAAAGGGAAAAAAGAAAATTTATGAAAAATGCATCTTAAAAAAAAATTCCATGAGTCCTTTGGAGAGAGAGAGCAGTGAACTCATAGGACTATTTCAAACAGAACAGTCAGTTTCATAAAAGATAGAATTTATCATTTTTGACTCCATGGACATTATACATTATCATCAGCATAGGAATTAGCTCTTATGACATTTGATATTTTTCATTCGTTTTTTGTTTACCTTCTTTATTTGTGTTTTTGTTTTAACTTCTTTATATATTTTTGATTTATTTATTAGTTTTTTAAAACTTATTTATTTGTTTATTAATTATTTTACTGCTGTGGCTATTTTTTTTTAATTCTAAATTTTCTATTTATTGATAATTCCATTTAAGTTAGATTCAATATGTGTAATGGATTGATCATGTGTTGCGGATCACTGAAGAAGGGAAGTATGAGAGAGTGGAACAGAGAGAATAGCATAGATAGGGTTGAGAACAAAAAGAGAGAAAGAATGAATAAGAAAAAGTTGATATAACTTTGTTTGATAAGGATTATTGTTATTTGTTGTTATTGTTAATTGACAAAATTAAAAAATAAAATTTGAAATATATTGTATTTAGTTTATAGGCAGTTATTGTTTGAAAAAATTCCTGTATCTTTGTTAAATAATATATGTTTGTGCTTATATATTAATAAGAATTGATTTATGAGTATTGAAGGATTGATAAGTATTCTGCGTTTCAACAACCCGATTTATTTCAGCAGCATTGCTGAATAAAAAGCATTTCTCTCTTTGTCTAAGAACTTTGACAGTGTAATATTGGCCTGAACATAGTAAGGCTCCAACATTAACACTGATCAGACAAAAGGTTGAAAGGGAATCAGCCTTTTGCCAGAACCACGATTCCAGGGGAAACAGAGGAATACTTCCCTAAAGGAATAGATATTCCCTTTACTGGTTTATCATTATGCCAGATGCTCTTGAGCATTGGGCTGTGAGAGAGCCATCCTTGTAACAATTAATTCCATTATTTGGTCAATGTACTTTTGTTCTGTTTATTTTAACGCTAAATTTAGCATCATTACATCAGCAGATTTGGACATAGAAGTGCATATTTGCACATAAAAACAATAACTTCTATATAATTATTTCACCAATTCAATCAACAAATAGAGTGCTCTACATTTTGGCTAAAATGCCATTTTCAGGAACAAAAATATCTAAGTTGCACATTCCAGTACATACAGAATCTGTATATACTGAATGTACTGAAGATGACATTTTAGCTGAAACATAGAGCATTTTGTCTGTTGATTGAATTGGTGAAGTAATTTTGCCTTTAAATTTTAATAAAATTACATTCATCTTAAATAAATTTGATATATTTTTTTCAGTTGGTAACTGTTTATAAATTTTTAAATTATTGTTCATAAACAAATTTTAAAATAAATAATAAAATAGTATTGAAATTATAACATGCACAATTACTGTCACTAAATTTTAGATTGGAGTTCTATCAGTGGGTAGATTCTCCACATGTTTGTATCATGTCACTATGTCACCAACAGCAAATTTACTTGTTATATATATGTGTATATAGTTGTAAATAACAATAAATAAATTATTAAAAAAAAAAAAATTTAGAACTCAATAAAATCTTAAATTATATTTTTTTGATATGTACCAATTTATCATTGTTTATATAAAGTACTATAGTGCTATGTATCTCTCAAATCAGGAGTCTCTACTTTGAGAGTACCAGTCTTCTTACTTGTGAAAAAGAAAAAACATTCCTATGCATTACTTTTCATCTGAAATTTATAGAAATGTATGATATAATAGATGGTTTTTTATTTACTTTTTTAATTGGTTTTTTATAATAGATGGTTCCCATTCTTTTTTGGAAAATGAGAAAGTCAGAAACATAGTGGTATAGCCGTATACGGTATATTAACAACCATAAACTGGAATGAATAGAAAATAGTAATGAAGAATAAGAGATACTAAATGTTAAACACAATAAAGATAAAATTTATTATCAGTATATAGGTTTTAATACCTAAAAGGTATATAAAGTATAAAAATACGGCCCAATGTTATACAAAAAAGGAAGTTTTTTAAAAATTATTTTGAATAACATATGTATTAGAATTACAGGTTGATGAACCCAGATATATCCTTTGAAAAGTGAAGGAACTTGACATCGTTCTTTCTTGTAAAATTTTTAAACAGCATACACATTTTTTTAATTTTAAGACCAAACCGTTTGCCTAATGAAGGAGATATATTGAAATTAATGGTCCTCTCATATAACAATCTTATAATAATCTTATCATCATACAATCCAAAATCTTCTTTTATAATAGGATTGAGATGTTATAATCTCTTGTATAAAATCCTTAGTCCATACTATTAGCAAAAATTCAAACCCTACATCTAAAGACCATCCATCATTCTCCATGCTTGAGCTCCTTTTTGTTTAAATAAGTTTTCTTTTATTGTATTTGATTCTATTCCATACACACAAACAAACAAACACACACACACACACATACATATGTAAAAATATATCCAAATCATACTGGAGGCAGATGGTTTCAGTTTATCGCAGAGTTTGCTTAAGGACAGTTAGCGCCTTTCGAACTGTTTCCTACGAAGCGGTGTGCATGATTGCCCGAATCTCACCTGTGGAACTCCTTGTTGAAGAAAGAAGCAGGCACTATGGACGATGCTTGCACTTTTCCAGAGAAGAAGAGCGAAAAATAACCATCAACCAGTGGCAGCAGCGTTGGGAGGCTGTAGATTCCGGGAGGTGGACTCACAGGTTAATACCCGATGTGGGCAAGTGGTATGGTCGCCAGCATGGTGAGGTGGATTTTTACATAACCCAAATGTTGACCGGACATGGATGCTTTAGAGCCTACCAGTACCGCTTCAAACTGGACAACACCGCAGAATGCCCTGGATGTCAGACTGTCGAGGAAACTGCGGAGCACGTGTTTTTCACTTGCATTCGCTTTGCAACAGAAAGAAGTGAATTGGAGAGAGTGTGTGGAGGACACATCACACCAGAGAACGTGATGAGCTAATATGCTATTATCAGACCAGCATTGGAATGCAGTGAAGATATTCACCACAGTAGTCCTCAAGAGGTTGAGAGAGGAAGAGAGGGCTAGAAGACGTAACTAGCATGGAAACGTGAAAACCATGCGAAGAAAATGAGGCGGCACTCAGCCATTTCCCTCCATGAAGTAATGCCTAGCGGCGGTCCCATGGAGAGGAATGAACAGGTGTAGGGCGGTGGTTTTAGTGGGTAAAAATCCCACACATGGATAGGTACGGGCCTATCCGTGTCTTTTGAAGATTTCCACCGACCCTCGTAAAAAAAACCAAAAAAAAACACACACACACTTATACTCAAGAAACTCATGCGAAGAGAAAAATGAGGCAGAACTCAGCTTTTCCCTCCATGAAGTAATGCCTAATGACGGTCCCGTGGAGAGGAATGAACAGGTGTAGGGCGGTGGTTTATGTGGGTAAAAATCCCACACATAGATAGTTACAGGCCAATCTGTGTCTTTTGAAGATTTCCACCAATCCTCATAAAAAAACACAAACGCACATATTTATTTACATATATTTTTATGTTCTTCAATTTTATATTTTTGTAAATGGTAGTAATGAATCAGTAAAAAATATATAATAAAATTTAAATTAAATTATCAATAATATATTTTAAAATACAGAAGGTTTTGTGGCCAAGGAGCCAAAAGTTCTTCTGAGGAGGTATCACCTTTACCTAGGATTGGCTTAGGTGATAGGTCCTCCTCCAATGCCAGGGGAACATCTAAAAAGAAATTAAACCTCCAAGAATGCTCTTCCCAAGACCATCCATGTGCAACTTAAATCGAACACTGCCTGAGGTGGCACTGCATTTGTCAAACATGGCAAATTCAGACCAGAAGGTCAGAAGGTCAAAAACATCTCTGGTGATGTGCAACAGTTTCACCCGTACTGACATGGGGCCAAAGACAGCAAGAATTGGATGGACTTATGAGCAAACACCTACAGGCTGTTGGAGACAGGCAGTATGGCAGACGAAGCAGATGGAAAATAGAACTCCACGCATTTACTCCCCATTATGGCTTCATCTTGACGAAGTGATAGAACGAGGTGCTACAATTGTGGATTCGCACCAGGCAAGTGGAGCACCTGGCCCTATTCGGAGAGGCAACTTTCACCCTACCTAGCCATGAAGTCAGGGCCGGAGACAGTAGCTTGGCTACTGACCTTACTTGCAAGTATAAGAAAAAGAAAGGCCTCTGAATCATGCAATGGAAAAAAAAAACCGCATCCAAAAAACCTAACTCAATCCCAACCTGGGGTTTGGTGTGGGAGACTAGGAAGTCTTCAGGAAGGATGGTGTCAGCCAAAATAAGGGAGGAATTCACACCATGGTGCAAAACCCTCTCCCAGCCAAGGATATACCTTTAGAAAATGAGTTCAAAAACATTGAAGCAGAGATCCTTGGAACACTAGTAAAATCAGAGGCAGACAACACACTGCGCAATTTCTATTGCCTCAGTGATAAAACCCTCTCTCTTCAAGCTATGGATGTCCCTGAGGATGCCACCTTCAATACTCATTCCTCTGCATGGTGATATCGTCCAGGATATGACCAGTGAGGCGAGGAAGCTGAAAGCCTTCCTACAATTAATCAACAGAGCTGATGGTCCTTTTACATTCTATTCATGCCGCTGCTCAGTGATTGGTGACAAATCAACTTTAAGTAAGGGACTACAGCCCAATCACGCTTTAGATAGACTTGAATTCCCCAGCCCCTGAAGCAGCTCCTCTACCTAAATGAAACATCAAGGAGGTCAAATGGGACATCTATTCTGATCTCATGAACAGGTACACGTTCCTTATTAATGTAACATGGAGCAAGATAAATATTTCTGCCCAGCAATTTTTTAATAAGGTATGGAAAGAGGGCTTACTACCAAAAGCAGCCAACATAGGAATAAATGGGAAAGCCCAACTATGGCTGAATGAAAATCTTAAGGATAAAAAGCATGAGTCAGCTCAAGAAATGCCAGAAGCTAGGCAAGGAAGTTCAAAAACGGCATGCCTCAGAGAGCACTATTCCTTATGTTCATATATCATATTATGAAGAATCTTCCAAATAATATCAGTGTCACTATTCACAGATGACATCTCAATCTTTAGTCTTTCCAGATATATACTGGATGTTCTTAACCTCAAATTTAATCAGACAAATCTGGCTAAATATGGATACCCCACTAAACTTGGCATTAAGCATGATCCAATACTCTCCTGGAAACCTCACTTCAAGCAGTCTATTCATAAGGAAATGACAAGAACCACCTTGATGAAGAAAATTGCTGTGTCAACCTGGGGTGCAGCCCTGAGAGCATTGAGGTCCTTGTACACAGGCTATGTCAGGATTGTCTTCCAAATGTCTCAACCATACAAAATCTGGGACTAAGGATTATCAGGCTTCCCTCGATAGGGGACAGGAGAGATATGAAACTGCTACACCTAGCTGCAAAAGGCAAGTTTGTCCTGAACCACCCCTTTCAAAAAAGGGTGGCAGAAAGAAATATTAGCTGAATAAAGCAGCAAAGCATTCTTTACGTCTCTTCAAATTTGGCTTCCGAAGTCCATGAAATACAAGTTCTCATATAACGATCAAAAGTAGTATAAGTCAATCCTCCCTGGTTGGATCTCTAAAATCAAAAATCATTCTTACTGTCCCTGGTATCAAAAGCAAGGAGAACATTCCTGAGGAACTTATGAAATATCTTTCCCTGTAGTACATAAACAACAAGTACCCAAAAGATGAATGGACTCGAATATATACTGATGGATGGATCACAAATGCAATAATAATTCTGGCAGGAAATATAATTGAAAATGCTGTTCCAACTGGCTTTGCTTCTTTGAATTTCCGAGCTGAGCAAGAAGCTATCTGTGAAGCATCGAAACTGCTTAGGACACTAAAGAGACCCAAAAACATTAAAAAAATTGTTCCTTACTGATGCAGCATCAGTGTTGAAGACCTTCAAGTCGAAGTGGGGAAAAGGCCTGAGAAAACTTACCAAGATACTTGAAAGCCTGATGATCATGCACAAGTGAGTCATTTTGCATTGGATCCTTGGACATTATGGGCTTGCTGGAAATGAGAGGACATACCAGCTAAGATAAGTACTAGTAGGTAGGACAGATATTGGCAAGAATAGTAAAGAGCTATGATCTGGTGTGTCTACAGGCTCAGTCTCCAATATTAACACCTATTAGATCAGAGTTAATTACACTTCAATACCTTATACTTTACTTATTACTTATGCGCTAAAAATAAAAATCTAATAAGTTAATGTATATAGTGAAATTTATTTCAAGAAATAGTTTTTTTAAGATATTTTTTTTTAATATAGAACAATTAATAATTTTAATATAATTCCTTCATTAAGCAACTGGTTTAGTCTCAAAATTATAACTGCCTACAAAAATGTAACTAGAAAGTCTAATAAATATATAATTCAAAATAATAAAAAACATATTTGCTTTTTGTGTAATGTTGAACTGTAGACAGATTTAGCCTTTTTAGGTTTTGAATCCAACATATTGATAGTAAATTTATAATATTTAACATTTAGTTTCTCATATTGCTTAATACTCTTTTCAATACATGCCAGTTTATGAATATTAAAATACTGCAAGAGGTACTATATTTCTGTATTTCTAGTATTCTAATTATTTAAGACAGAATGGGGGTCCAAAACCATCTATTATATTATATATTTCTATCTATTTCAGTTGGAAACTAATGCACAGGAATGTTTTTTTTTTCTATTTCACCAATAAGAACACTGGTTTTATCAAAGTAGAGACTCCTGACTGGTGATAGATACATAGCACTATAGTACATAATATTAACACTCATAAATTAGTATATAAAAAAAGAGTATAGAACAATATGAGTTATTAAATGTTTAATATAATAATCATTATTCTTATTATCAGTATATTTGCCTCAACAGCTAAAGAGGTATAAATCTGTTTGTTTACAATTCTATATTATATACAAAGCAAATATTTTGCTTTTACTACTTTGAATTTCATATTTATTAGAATGTACCTTCACAATTTTTTCCAAACAGAATGTATTAGACTGATTTATTTTATGTTAAGCTTTGTCAAACAGTAATATATCTTTTGTGAATCAGATTTTTAAAAATGGAATGGTTTTCATTGAATATAACTCGCTCGTATTTTTCTTGATTGTTAAATAATCAAATCCAATAAGATTATTCTTCACAGACATTTCTATATACACTTCTTTATTAATCCTTAATTTGGCAGATGCTTTTGATTGATAGACAAAAAAATCACCTCTTTACTTATTTTTTTAAATCAAAGAGATCATATTGAAACTATTACACTTTCTTTACTTTATGTTAATTATGTTCCAAATTTTTATTTTTATGAACTTATTTTGTCATCAATACATAAGAAATCATAAAAAAGTGTACTTATAGTCATATTTCGGAAGAGGGTGCTCCAGTACATAAGCCACTAAATACCAATTTGTGATATGGATCCCAATAATATAACTAATTGATAATTATTATTTATAATTAATTTAATCAGCCATAGGCTTGACTCTTTGTCATTGAAAAGCTTTGTGGGGCAAACCTAGACTGTATGGGGACCTTGTACTTATTTACAATTTAGTGACAAATTATTTACCAACCTCAAGCCTAAAAATTTCTTCTAAAGAATTGGTTCATTAATATCATCACAGTAATCAAACAGTTTTCTCAATACAGAAGTATCTGTCCATTCAAGAAAACCTATCATATACCTATATTTAAACATACTACATGTGCTAACACAGTCATTATGCCAGTCTCATATAGTTTTTGAACTATCAATTTTGCCATTAACCAATCTGATTCATTAGTACTACATAATTTTTTTTTTTCATATCTTTATACTAACTTTGGTTCTTAATCTATATCAGAATAAATCAAAGAATAAATAATAATAATAAAACTAATTTGAAAGGGTTGTACATAAATGTTTATCATAATATCATATAAATATTTTAAATTATAAATTAACTGAATCAAACTACTAAATAAGTTAGTTATTCATTAAAAAATTAAAGTTATATATGTTTTTCCACTTTAAATTTTCATTTTTAAATATTTTAATTCTTAATTGATAACAATAATAATTGTTAATTAACAATTAATACCCATGATAAAAATAATTATATACAATAAATAAGTTCATACAATTTAGAATCAGTTTCACATTTTTTTTTCTAATAGAGTATGTTTGCGGGTATATATTTTTAGTGATGTCTTGATATGGTCTCCTACTTTTTGTATGAACCAGTTGTCGATAATGGGAGTAATTGAGAAAAGTCCTCATTCCTTCCATTATCGCATCTATAGATATCCTCTGAGTATGACCCTCACATAGCAGTCTTCCTGTTTTGATATAGTTGATAATATCCTCATTCCTAAGAAAATTATTAACCTCTCGACTGCTATTTATTCATCATTCAACTGTTTTATATATGCTGCCATAGACTCACCTTACAACTTTTCCATCAAAAACTATGAAGCAATTTGCATCTTTTGCTGTCAGGAACCACATTTGGGAATATAGCAGGCCAAAAGTTGAAGAATGAGTTACAATTAAGCCACCTATAGGTTGGTGCTGTTGTTTGTTATTCCTCAACCAACTCTTCCAGATAACAAGAGCACCTTTCATGAATAAAAGAACCAATAGTAAATTCATACAAATTTTATTTATTTTTGAATGGAAATTTAGTTACTTTTTACAAACTCATTAATAAGTTTAAATATGGATAATTTTCCCACAGGTTGTATTTATGAAACTATTCGTGTTAAATTTACTGATAGTTGGAAGCAGGAAAAAAAAAAGCCTAGTCTGTATGGAAGCAAATAGCTATTTTAGAAATATGTGGATTGTGTAGAGCCAGTAGTGTTTCTTTCATATGGCATAAAAATATAAGATTGTTGGTATAAAATAAGACTATGAACCCAGAGAAGCTGTTTTTAGATGTAAACGGTTTTATAGTGAAGACTATACATAATTTTAGAAGTAAAAAACAATTGTTTTTATTACTTTGTCAAGCAGCAATGATGGACAACTCCAGGGTGGTAGGTTAGGGTAAAACTATGAAGCACTTACCATCATGGTCTCTGGAACACTATTAATACTACATATTGTAATAATTTTAAAATATTAAAAATAAAATAAAATAAAATCTGAATAGTTTTTTAACTTTATTTCAAATATAAAGGAAATAACTTGGGTTCAAATTTAAAAACACTAATATCAAATGGATAATAGAATTATATTTAAACTTTTATAATATAAAAAGACTCTTAATTTTATTATATAAAAAGAGAGAGAGACTCTTAATCTCAGGGCGTGTGGTTGCTAGACAATCAGAACAGGCATTGACAATAATTT
>NW_027107231.1:485368-487066 GCF_000696795.3 Halyomorpha halys
TAAAATGATACATAAAATAAAACATATTAAAACCATTTATACATCAAAATATACTATTTACTAAAAAAGAGCATATTACAATATATGAGCAAAGAACAAATCAGGACCAACCTACCTGTTCAAAGCAAAGGTTGAACAGAAGGCGACAATAAAGCGGAAGCGTGGAGGAGTGGGTAGGAGGTGGCCAGCCGTTTAACGGCTATATTTCTATTTCAAATACGTTGCGTATACAGGAAGGAGTCATAAAGATATGACGAAAAATGAAAAATAATAAGAGAAAGATACAGAAATATGATGATAATAATAATTTTCTAATTTAGAAATAACTAAGTAAAATTAGAATGATACATATCATTACTAATAATACGAGTATTTACTGAAGAAAATATAGTTAGGGTAGTTAATACAATATAGGATATAATTACAATGATTGTAAAAGAAGTAACTAATAATAATTAAAAGTAAATAAAGGGTATTAAAAAATAAATAAATAAATTACAAAGAAATAAATAAGAAAAATAATGAGACAATGATAACAACTGCAGTTTTTATATATCGTGAAAATAATCATTTATCTACACTGATAATAGCCATAGTAAAGATAACAGGAGTAACATGAATAATAAAAAGTGAAATAAGGTAATTTAAAAATCAGAAGTGAAAGTTTAGAAAATAAAATAAAAGTACAAGGTGAGATGTAAAAAGAAGTACATAAAAAGATTAAATAATAATAAGTAATAAAGTATAGAAATAAGTGAAAAATTGTGATAGAATGTTAACATTCTCGGCGAAACGTCGAACATTAAAATATTTATAAACTGTTTGTTCTTTTTCTGACCGCAATCCTGACCATCTTCTTATATTTAAACAAATTTACAGTCATTTATTAATTCATGTTAACTTTGTTACTACTTCTTATCATAAATAGCAGTACGAATAGAACGAAATATTTTTAAATCTTTCCTTTAGCCTAGACAATATACTTTAATTAAAATTATATTTTTTTATGAACTTTAAAATAAACTTTAAGAACTTTTTGAAAAAATGTCTTGTGGTGTAACTGCTACTATGATATGATGATAATTCTATCATACAGGGATGTCAACATTGAAGGAATAGAGGGTTACCTTCTGCACCACCAACAATGTCAAAATCCAAACGGTTTGAAAATTTCAATTTACTTCAAATTGTGAAAAAGTTATTGTAACATTTTGTGTAAAACAGCTAATCTTCCTTTAATTACCAAATATATAATAACCGAAGTGTTTTTAGAGAAACATTTCACAAGAAGCTAAAAGATAGTAAGATAATGATATAAAATAAATCATTAAATGTCGAATGAATAATATACTGCTACACAATTTGTTATGTATGGAAAGAATAAATAAAAAAGGTACGTACCATTGTCCTTCTGGTGGAGGTGTATCAATGACTCCTTCAAATTTCCCATCACAGTTTTTGCAGAAACGAGATATTGTTACGTGATACTCTGAACTATCGCTGAAAGATGCTCGTTTAAATACCAAACAACATTTAGGCCTTAAAATGGATTCCACTATTTTGTGTCTTTTTGAAAAAAAAATATTCTTTTAGAGCAATATCTATTCCTGATCTGACAATGTGATTGTGAATGACTCATTATACCCTTCTTCTGATATTCCATCACCATTCTCTAAAATACAAACAATACTTGACATT
>NW_027107231.1:487116-489623 GCF_000696795.3 Halyomorpha halys
TTCTCTATAAGCACTGTAACAAAAATAAAATTGTAAATAGTAGCTAGTATATATATAATGTATACTTAAAGTCAATGATTAGGAATAAAAAATTGAAGAAACTAGTACCTTTGATTGATGCCTCCCTGTCCTCAAATAAAAAAGGTACGTACCATTGTCCTTCTGGTGGAGGTGTATCAATGACTCCTTCAAATTTCCCATCACAGTTTTTGCAGAAACGAGATATTGTTACGTGATACTCTGAACTATCGCTGAAAGATGCTCGTTTAAATACCAAACAACATTTAGGCCTTAAAATGGATTCCACTATTTTGTGTCTTTTTGAAAAAAAAATATTCTTTTAGAGCAATATCTATTCCTGATCTGACAATGTGATTGTGAATGACTCATTATACCCTTCTTCTGATATTCCATCACCATTCTCTAAAATACAAACAATACTTGACATTCATGTCTAAATTCAAATATTATTTTAAATGTACAATTATTATACCAACGGATTAATGTTAATAAAGATCAACTTTACGTTTAACAAAGTAGCATTTGATCACTTTTACCACTAACCCGATGGAAACAATTGTACAATTAACGTTTGCGAAGTTGGCACCGAATCTTAAAATTTTGTGAGTCCAATAGCTTGTCTAATAGTTGTACAGTTAATTAATTAATTATTTAAATAGTACTTGTTTAACACATGAAAAATACCATTCAAAGATACACCCGTCTAATTTGACGTTATGTGCACCTTTGATACTATAACTTTTTTCCAATAAACTTTATTACTTTGGTTGTTAAGGTTAATTTTTAGATCTCTTATAGGGCTAAGAGAACTCTCAACAGGATTCACGATAAAGACAAAAATCTTTGACAGAATATTTTTAAACTAGGAAGTGGTGTAAATTAAAAACTCTTTGAGTTCAAACAGTAACCCTATTAGGTTTAGTTAACTTAGGTCTAAAGTTAAAAACGATTATAAGAAATAGTTCTATCCTTCCATTATAAACTCCCAACCACTCAAACCCCCTAGTTTCTAACCTTGCATCCTCTTCCATTCCTGACAATCCTCCGAGGCGCCTGAAAAGAAGATGGCCACGAGACCAGCTAATGTAAAATGTCATTAGAGTGCTACCAATGGGTAGTTGCTCTACACACCTGTAACACTCCATTTTAACTAAGACCATATTTACTAAATGTATTATGTAATATACAGTTGTAAATTTCAATAAAGTTATTTAAAAAAAAAAATAGTTCATGTTTGAGGCCCTAGAACTATTTATCTATTGCTCGGTTTAAACAAGACTAATGGCTTATATGGAAGTTAAAGAAAACCTCATTGAATCTTTTTTATTGTTATTGTAACTGAACATTTTATAAATATATTGATACCAAATGTTTATTTTTATGTTTCAAAAAACAAAAATATTTCTTATAACTTAATACTACAGATCTATTAGGACGATTATCAGAACTAAAAGAATTTTGAATATTTACCGCTCCTCAGCCTGAAATATTTGGTCAACAATATTATACCCCTATTATGTAGGAGGTATGGAGATAACTGTAGCAGAACTACAAGGAACAGCAACTTCACAGTCAGTTAAAATATTTTCCTGATTTTCTGCCTCAAGAATAGGGAGTTTTTTTCCAGCTGATTGGGGATCCTCAAGCTCCTCATTCTCAAAAAAGTAGGGAAACTATATATTAACCTTTTCCCCAAATATTTCATCTAAAGTATTAAACATGGGGCATTTTTTCTCTATGAGCACTGTAACAAAAAACAAATTGTAAATAGTAGCTAGTATATAAATAATGTATGAGGTACTTAAAGTCAATGATTAGGAATAAAAAATTGAAGAAACTAGTACCTTTGATTGATGCCTCCCTGTCCTCTTCCTGTAGTCCTGCACCTGTCCCATTTCTCCAATCTATGATTTATTTTTTTTTTTTAAGATGCAAACTTTATCTCCCATATTCTTCCATTTAAATTTATTTAATGATAGTTCAGTTTCTTTTATTTTACTATAAAAAATCTGGGCAGATGGTTTCTAAAACAATTACAATAAAATTACTAAGACAATACAAATTTAATAATATATATATTTATACATGAGAAGAAGGTTGGGAGGGTGCGGTCAAAATATAACATCAATAAATTGAAATAACTTATTTAATAGTGCTATCGTTTCGGCCAGAATTTCTAGCCTTCATGAAGGTTAATTAAAATAACTTATTTCAACTTATTTGTGTTATATACTGACTGATTACATTTGGCCATGAACACATTTCAAAATTAAAATCAGGTTTATAATTATGAGAGATAGTTGACCGTGGATGACATACTAGTGAAATTATTCACTTTATGTCATTCTATAAATATTTTATTTTATATACTTATTGGTAGTTATCTTGTTCTGTCCTTAGCCCTGATGAAGGCTAGAAACTCTAGCCGAAACGGCACAATTAAATAAGCTACACCAACTTATTTGTGTTTCATTTGACAGAACCCC
>NW_027107231.1:490251-490686 GCF_000696795.3 Halyomorpha halys
CAGTGAAAGTTGATTATTATAAATATACATATATATTTACTTATTACATTATGGAAATAGTTAGTAAATGAATAGAGAATAAAATTTTAATTAATAATAAACGAAATGTATATTAAAAAAACATATATGCAAGTCTGTAAGGAAATATGGATTTGTTTTGATTCCTTTTAATCATGATAATTAAATAGCCTTATTTCAGAATTAAATACCGAAAGATAAATTATTTATTTTTTAACATAATTTATTCTTATTCTCCTCTAATGAAAAAAAATTGAAATAAGAGCAAACACAATTTCAAAATATTCTTGAAAATTAGTAAGATCATTTACATAAGAAAAAAAAATTAAAATTCAATATCGATATTGTAAAGGGGCCTCTACATGTTGGCCGAGCCATGGCGAACTCAGACATACGCGAGCATGTGGATGGGTGGCT
>NW_027107231.1:490736-491710 GCF_000696795.3 Halyomorpha halys
GCTTTAACATGTTAAACCAAAGATCATGAATACCCCTCATGTTAAACCAAAGATCATGAATACCCTTAATTTATGTCGTATTTCCGGAGTTCTGTTCGGAGTTCCATTAGCCCCTGCTAGGAGTTATCACAATTATCCTAAATAACCCTACTACCAAGTTCTATGGCAAATCATTTATAGGGTGACAAATTTTCAAAAAAAGATATTTTTCATGTTTACGACAACGGTAGCATTACCTAAAATAATTGAGAACCATAGAACTCTAAGAGGACTATCAGACATCTTAACAATCTTCAAAAATTTAGAACATGGGATGCCAAATTAACTGAGGTTTATAATTATTACATCTAGATATAATACTATTTTGTTGAAAACAAAAAATATTATTTTTCTACTATTAATATTGGTAAAAACACCTGACATTGGCGATATGCGAGGCTGTTCCTCAAGCTCCACACCCTCTTTGGTTGTTTTTATCAAGCACCATTCTTTAAACTTCTTCTTTTCTAGTTTGTTTTTCTTAACGAATAAAATAAACTGCTTTAGGAGCCACGATGCTACCAACATTTTCACTGATTTCAACAAAAACAACATTAGTACGTGGAACTAACTTATTTACGAAAATTCGCGATCTTCTTTCTGAAATCAGCTCTAATAATACTGAAGGTTCTACTTTACTTTTCCTACCAATTCGCTTCATTTTCACAACTACTTCACCTCCCTTTACACACAAAATAACATATATTTCATTTGCCTCAAACATGAAGGTTACGTCTCCCACCCATCCCATGAATTCGTGGAAGACTAAAACCGTTTTTAATTCCATGAAAAGCTACAATGCAACAATAATACCAAAGAATTTCGACAGTTTCAGAAGAATTACTTCAATTTAGTTGTTTTTCAAACAAAAGCAGACACTATTCTGAAAGAGAAATGTTTTTTTTTTTTTTTTTTTACTTTATTAAGTTTATTCA
>NW_027107231.1:497341-543007 GCF_000696795.3 Halyomorpha halys
CCCTATCTTTATTTTACCACCCCTTCTTTTCTCAATTTTCCTTGCCCACGTTATTAGTTATGTTCAACATATATTATTGTTGTTTTCAAAATAATTGTTTTTTTCTTCTATTTATTTCTTTTGTTAAACCTTACTTATATTTTGCCTCTTTATCAATTATTATGGTTACATATATTTTCTTTCTCTCAATTTTCTTTTTTTTCCATATTTCAATTTGTAAATCATTAATAACTAATATATTCATACTTCTTTGCATTATATAACTTCATTTTTGTTTTATTTCCTTAATTATGTTATTTTACCTAATTATTCAATTACCTATGTATACATTTTATTTTCCACTTCTCTCATCACTTCATTTTATTAATTCCATTCTGTAAAATTATTCACTTTATGTCATTCTGTTTATATTTTATTTTTTATTTTCTATATTAATTGATTGTTATCTTGTTGTGTTCTTAGCCCTGATGAAGGCTAGAAACTCTAGCCGAAACGTTGGCACGATTAAATTAGTTACATCAACTTATTTGTGTTTCATTTTGACTGTAACCCCAACCATCTTCTCCTCGTACATTAATTTTTTATTTGTTTTTAAAATTTACAAATTTATTTTACAAAATATAACTAAATGATTAGGGTTTCCTACACGATGCCGCAAATAATGCATGTGGAGAATATAATTGGAATTATACTAAACTGTATTACACAAGTTATTCTGCGAGGGTATTAATAAGTCCAAAGATTCCACCTTCCCGTATCTAACAAGAAAACTACCAGAACCAATAGGAAATTGCGTTGAATTCCTTCAATCCAACCCCAATAGATATAAGTAGGTATATTCGTTTTTTGAAAAAAAAAACCTGAACTTTAGATGATCTCTTCCATTCTTTGAAAACAAAAAGTGAATCATTTTTGCAACAACGTGCATCGTCTTCGGTCCCAACATTCATTGAGCCCTCTTGACGCTGCATATACCGTAAAACTATCATTCAGAACAAATTCGTTGAAGAGACTTTATAAAAAAAAGATCACAAAAATATATTTTCAGCATATTCAGAAAGTTAGAAAGGATTTACTTAATAACAGTTTCAAATCAACCTTGGATTATCAGAAGAAACGAACTGTGTACAAGTTAAACTACATCTCAATGTATCTTGAAGCAATTGTACCTTTAAGTTAATTCTTAAATCATTTTAATATATCGATACCACAATAAATTTATCGATATCGTTACAGAGTGCCGCTCAATAGTAGTTAAAGGACACTCTGTAATGCATCCTACTATCGCCCTAGTAACGATTTTTTTTTACTTCTTTTGAATCCTACCATAACATCTAATGAAATACAAACATACACATTGATCAGAGCAGTGCTTACATACTTATCACGTACCTGGGCCCTTCTCGGAGTTTGATGAAAGGGATTTCCATAAAGAAAGTTTACTCCTTCATCATTGTCAAGCTCTGTTGGCTACGTTGGCACTATAAGACCCAAAAAAGCTCATTGATGATAACATGTATGGCATTGAACCGAAAGGCCGCCTAAAGTTTCGATGGATTGATTGTGTAGATGATTCGAGAAGTCTGAGTTTGGATCCACCTCACTGATTAAATTATTTTAGGAGGCCTAGACCGAGTAATGCGATGTCGAACAGATGAGTAGTTAATTTTCACAAACGATTTTTATATCTCCGCATTTTTACCTATAACTGATAAATTTTAATCTATAGCAGGATTTCTGAAACTTTGATTACAATAAATAACGTCACATTAGTTTTAATTTTTGTCCCCAATTCGTAGCGTCTTCACTGCATCGATCACACCACCCACGTGACGGTCCTCGCGAAAATAATAATTTTTTATTCCTGTACCTAAATACTGAAGTAAAAGCAGAGCTGCACATACAAATTAAAATTTATTTATGCAATGTAAAAATCAATACAGTTCTCGAATTATTGAGAAAATGGTCACCATTACATGTCCTAGTGAAATTTCGTAAAACTGTACTTAGAGAATTGCTACTTTCCGCATTCTGAACTGATTATTTCTTTAAAGGGAATCTCCCCTACTATTCTCCTCTATTTAACTATGAATCCTGTTTCCATAATTTCTTCACAAGCCACACTGATTGGTCTATTATCAAGCAGGTAGGAGGCTCTAGCTGCTACTACTGTGGGAAGGTGTGGGTTTAAGTACGCCTTAGCATCAAGAACGACCAGCGTTTTTTTTTTTAGCCTATTTCATTCTATAGTTTCGACAGAGGGGCCGAGAGTAAAAATAAACAATCTAATAAAAAAAAAAAAAATAACTCGAAATAATGTCGGTGTATCCCCAAAGTGTGATACGTATATGCAAAAATTTTGACTCCTGTTGCATTCGATTTTTAAACGGTCCTGAAATAAGTCTTGTCATTTCCAACTCTATAACAAAGAGAGAATTCAACAAACTATGTAAATTTAATTTACTACGTAAAGCTTATCACGTTTCAAATTAAAGAAAATAATTTTAAAATGAAGCAGAAATTACAGAAATAGAAGTATTTCTTAATATATGAGTGCAAATATTCTGTCTGTAAAGACATACTCACTATAATATGTAATAGGCGGAATCTCATTTTGAAAATTATTTGGTAGATGTCATGCCATACCAAACTATTATCCTTCCAGTCACTGTCCACAACTTTTGCTAGGAAATGTTCCATATAGAAGCCTAAGCAGCTTCCAATTTCTTAAATTTATTTTTCTCAACATCCTATATTTAATAGATGCAGAAATAAATAAAAGTATGGAATGAGAAGTAGTTTTTGTTCATTATTTATTAACTCCTAGAATCGCACAGTGGTTGAATTTTGACTGGAAAAAAAAAACTGTAAACGTAAGAATTGATATACTATACATTTTTGAAATAATTTTATCACTCATTTGGCATCAAACAGGAGAAACAGGGGATATATTCTAATCAAATTTACAACAATCCATGTACAAATGCAAATGTAGAAGGTCTCTAATTAAAAGTGGAGATCTCAATGCAACACACAGTGCAATTATAACAGTGTCAATGTACTCCATGGAGATGAAATAACAATAAACAAAAAAAGTTGATCATTGATTCGGAAACATTTTGGATTTATGGAACCACAACTATTTCTCTGAGCATTGGAAATTTATTTTTCACATCACTCAATGATAAATTTTACATTTTTCAAAGAAAAATCAATGTAAAAAAAGTAGCAAGAAGAGGTGGGATATTCCTTGAATTCCTATAAAGTCAATAATGAAGTCATGAAAGACTGTTTTCAGCAGTTTGGGATAGCAAGAAAAGTCCTACAAATTAGGATTATAGTACAATAGTTTTAATGCATGCTGAAAGTTCTCCAATTGTTAGTGAAAATATTCAAGATTACAAAAATGAACCATTTGCTGTTTAGGGAATTCATTTTCAAATGAATTCATCATCAGAGACTTCTACAAACTTACTTCTCTACTTTCCTTGATCCTATCACAGACACTCACCATTACATGTTTAAGAAAAATCATGTAGCATTTTTTTGTATCAAAATTAAACCTTCTTCACATGAAAACAAAAAAAAGACAACCGAACTTCGAAATCCTAAATCAAATATTATTAAGTAAGGTGATTGAATTAATATTTTTCGAAAACTACTTCTTTTCTAACACTCCCACTTCCAAATAAAAAATTCAGGGAACTATTAATACTTTAAAAATTACTTGCATGTATCATGTTGAGATAATGGCCAGATGATATGGAAGAATAATTGTATTAAATAAAGCACATAGTTGGTCAGAGAGTTAATTTCAGGTTATAGGGTGATTTCTCAAGTAATCTTAAAAATGTGATTATAACTACAATAGATCTATACAATTTGTATACATCTATATGATTATCTCTAATATTTAAAAAAATGAGGCATATGGTCTTCAAACATGGTAAATGAAAAAAGTAAAATATTTAAAATGTTTTTAATTCAAATATTAATGATAATCAAAAATGTGTTGAATAAGATAATGTAATTAATATTAAAAATATTAATTACAAACTTAACTTCAAGACACCATAACTTAATGCCAACATTATTCCTTTATAAGAAAATAAATTTTCTTTAAAAAATATTGCATTGATTTGAGCCCAAAATAATCCTGAGATGCTGAAAAATTCAATTTACAGTAAATATTAGATACCATGTTTTAGTACCCAATACCTCAATATTGCATCTTCCTATTGTATCTTGCTGGATGCGAGATATTTTCAAATACTTATTTTTTTTTTTTATAAGTACTACATTAGTAATTTGTATGATTAAAATGAACATTAATGGTAAGATAGCTCAGCAATGTGAGTAAAAGTTAATAGATGATAATTTCATGGTTAATAAAACCTATTCCATTGTTAAATAATTTAGGAAAATTTAACTTTTGATTTAAAGATTTCCACATCCAGTTAGCCTAATTGGGCAAGGAACCAAAACTTATTACATCCATATAACATATGCAAATTTATTGGAGCTTCGCTGTATATATATAGATGGATGTGATGGGCCTACCATAGAAGTTTTATTTTTATTAGGTTTTCTAAAAAAAAAAAAAAAAAAAAAGAATATTTATATTCTAAGTTCACAGAACAGCCTCTGTTCCAGTAACAGAAATTTGTTTCATTATAGGTGGTTGTAATGATAATCACAGAGTTTGTGACTACAAAAAAAACTACTAGATGAAATCTTTAGGAAAAGAAGTGATGAAACCCTGGGGAAAAAAAAATTAAAATCATACTGAAATTATGCATTAAAAATGTGTTTGGTTTTTAAAGAAAATTATTAATTTTCTTGTGAACTTTTTCAAATTAAATTATAAAGTGTGCCTATAAAATACGTTTTAAACCATTTTTTTTTCAAAAGACTCCACAAATTAATTTCATAATCCAAAAAGATTATAAGAAAAAATAAATATAATTTCATTTTTTCATTAAAAAAAAAAATGTCAAGGCTTTGAGGAAGGAGTATAATGGAGGTGCTAAGCTTCAATGGCCAGTGATGGCAGGAGGTGGAGTCTATTCCTTTAGTATGTGTGGTATCCCTCTTTCTACGCCATATTTGACAGTTGCTGCTGTACCCTATATGCCAGAAATGGCTAGGCAAGGGGATTTAAAAAAAGTCTGAAGTCACCTTTCAGTATCAGCCCTATTGAAGCCTTGCAAAGTGAGGCAAAACACTAGTTTTTTTTTTTATATTTTGTACCATTATTCATCATTACTTGGACAATCTTCCTACAATCAAATTATTTATCTTTATCAAATTTATATTTTAATGTTTTCCTTAAAAGAATTTTTTTTTTTATTAACTATTCCTAGAAAATATTAATTGAAAAATTGACTAAGTTAATTAAATATTATATTCACAATTTATTTTTTAGAACAGTAAACATATTTTGGGATCCTCAATATTCACATTGAAATGATTCTGAACAGAACTGAGAAAGAACCTTATTTTGCTTAGAAGAGTAGGGTTATAGCATCCCCTGCTATTGTGTAGGAAGGTTTAAAACCCATAAATAAATGGTTATTAATATGGGGTAAACAAGATCTTACAAAAATTAAAAATTTTATTAACCAAAGCTTGAATTTAAGAATCATTTTCCTTACATTAGATTATCAGATCATGGAATTGACATTATTCTTTGAGAAATAGGATATAATGTCATGAAAATTATTTACAATGCCAAATAACCAAATATTCTTGGTTAAGAAATATTGATATATCAATTCAATCCTTTTCATTGTTGGGTAGACATCTGTCTGCTTTCGGAAACAGTTAGCATTCCATCTGAAGTCGGCGACCAAATAGCAAACAGTTCGATGGTGGTAACGGGAATAATTAATGTGCAGTAATGAGAATTTTTAGTTCAAGAGATAGCATGCGTTAGCCAAATAGATGGATATTCACAAAACAATAGCATTCTTTAAAAAGACATTTAATAGGAAGAATAACCGTTAAATAATAATAAATCAATATTTCAAAAGAACGACTGTGGCACGGTATTGATTATCGTAACTTGAGAATCACCCTTTCATCTGAAATCTGAACAGTATAAGTTAGTAGGTGGCAAAAAACGGTTTTGTCGACTTGAGGCGTAGTTCACCAGTTTTAACGATTAGTGAAGATGGTATTGAACTATTACCGATTTGAAGACCGTGACAATAAATTTGATTGAAGGAAATGTAAGGAAGGAATTATATTCCTTGAAAAGTAAACAGATATATGTATATAAAGCTGTGAAAGTAAGAAGAGCAATAAAAGTTTTTATTATAGGACCCTGCACCATCGTACTTGGGGAAAAAAAGAACCAGGGCCGGAGGGACAAATGGGATGGAGTACTTGCCCCGGGTCCCGAATTTCGACTTTAATGTGAATTCTCTATTACAATAATTATGTTATTAAAAGAGGATGAAACTAAACTTTGAAGATTTTTTTTAACCGACTTAACTTTTCTCTCCCTCCTCTAAATAAGACGGAGTCCCATCCAAAAATTAGCTCCGGACATTAATATTCTCGCTATGCTACTGTTGGGTACCACTATTGTTATCTAAGATAAAATATTTTTAATCTTTAAGATCTGTACATGTTATTGCAAGTTAATATATTAAATTTTGTAATGATTGAAGATGTGGCTATAAGTAACAGAAGTTCACAAAATGTTCCTAAATCAATTGAGATGGGAAAAGCTTTGGATTGTCAACTTCTGAAACAATCTCATCAGTTGTTATTTGATTCAAGTATCCCGAAGATTTTAATCTAATCTAGTTAATTTGTTTATGAGGCATGCTTAAAAAAAATAAAGTTATTATGTAACCATAAAACACAATTTTGGTAACTTGTTGCTGTCTTCATTTTCGCAACAAAAACAAATAGTCGATTTTAAAAACAAAATGAATGGCGCTATATTAATTATGTTCTATATTAATATTCCAGTAATAAGTACCCATGAAACAGTAATAAGTATAACGCTCAACTAACATGAAGAATTCCCCCCCCCCTCCCTTTACAACTGCGACCTATAACTGTTTTGAAGTATTTCATCGATACAATCATCATTTTTCAGGGAATGTTTTGCGCTAGAAATAATAATATTATTACCAAAGAGATAAATACAGAAGTTTAACTCTAAAGCTATCGGAATCAAATCTTGGCATCCATACACCCAGTTTAGCCGCTGTTACCATTTTACCAAACCCTGCTTATACAGATTAACGCCGATGTAAACAACATTAGTTAGTGGTTTGATTTTATCCACTAATATGTTTGTGGTTAATTGAATGTACTCCTTTTTGTTTACAAGTGTTGAATTAAATGTTATTTTGCTATTAGCTTTGTGAAAGTGTTATATATGTCGGCTTAATTTTACGAAATAAACACCTTTTAGGTTAGTTTATTTTTTATAAGGTATTTTCTTGAACGTTGAACTATTTTCTTAAACATCATTATTTAAATTTTTCATCATAATAGGATAAAGTCAATTTTTGAACTAAGAACTTGCTTTAGAAATGATTCACTATGTTTTAGATGTATTTAAGTGATAGTTTTGTATGTAGGTGATAATGATATGTTTTGATTACTATTAATTGTGGATTGAAAGTAATGTATTTAGTGGCATTCTTTCAAATCAAGTTTTTAACTAATTCACTTTTAAAGTTTTTATTGTTATTTTATGTAAATTAGTTTTTTTTTTGTAGATAAGAATGTCTGCTACTCCAGCAAAGGGAAGAGGTGAGCTTTAATTTTATATGCTTATGTTAATATGTAACCATTGAGTGACAGTACTAAAATATTTAAATACCATTTGTTAGATGTACTCTACATTAATTTAGTTATTATGGTTTATAGTATTTAGTATTCTCTATTCAGCTGTTATAAACAGTACTATTTGTGTTCCTGATTTAACTTTTGTTTTAAGTAACTTACTTAAGTGATTATTAACAGGTATGACAAAAGCAATTGCTTTTCTTGAAATCAATATTTTATATCTTTAAATCCGAAACATTTATTATACATATTCTGAATTAAGGATAAAAAAATTCCAATCCACACTTGTCAATATATAATCAACAGTTCTGCTACATATTAAATTATTGTTATTACTTCTTTATTGATATTGCAACCCGTACTTCCATAAATTTCTGTTCTTTCATATTTATATATATGCTAAAATAGTTGCATTGAGAGGAAAATCAAATATATCCAGGAAATTTAATATATTATCAATATTTATGTTATTATCAATATTGTTTCCAATGAGACCAAAAATTCAGATGACATGTTGTGACAGTGGTATCTTGTCACAATATTTTACCTAGAGTGTTACTAACATAATTTAATAGTATCAGGAGTATACACGCCTGACCTTGAAAGAAAGTGTCTATTTTCAATCCTAATTATATTTTTGACTTGGTGAGCATGGAAATTGTTGTTGGCTGTATTAAAATTACAATTTAGATTAATCGATGTGTGGGTTACTTGAGTTTTTCCCTAAAGATTAAATAAGCTAGTTAATACCTGATACATCCAACTATCTTGAATAGGTATTGCATAAAATAGATTACGTATAGATAAATTATTAACTCTATATTAATTTTATAATAGAATGGTATAATACATTAAGGAAAGTAATTCCTTGAAAATTACAGTATTTAATTACATTTTGTTTTGTTTTTAAATTAATTATTTTCTTTGCACCTGTATTTTAGATACTAGTTCACAATTTTCACTCTTAATTGAGAGAAAGGATGGATGTGTACTCACTTATTCACAATGAGAAAATCTCTCTGACGCCATAAAGTGAAGAATATTGTACATAAGTGGGTACATATCCACCTGTACAGTTATCGTTTATTATTAAAATAACTATTTTGTACAGTTTTGAAACAACATATAGACTAGAAATTAAGTAACTATGGCCTATGTGCAGAAGATATTCAATCCGGCCCACTATATATTTTAGGAGAAAATAAAATAATTTAAATGCACATTCTATTATTTTTGTACAAGATATTTTCTGTTATTACTATTATTTATTTACCTTTTTTCTCCTTAAGCGTAGTGTGATATTCAAGTATTAGAAACAGTAACAGATGAGCAATTTAATCGTTATATGTTTATAATATTTTGATAGCTTAATATTGATGGTTAATCATTTGTTACATGTAGTTAATTTTATAATGATATGATCAAAATATATTAATTATAATAATATTGAACAGGTCGCCCTGCAAAAGTGAAAGCATGCTGCACTTGGTGCTCTGAACGACAATCATTGAAGTATATTTTGCCTACACAATTTGGTAAAAAGGAATTTTGTTCAGAAACTTGTCTCTCTGCTTTTCGTAAAGGTTGTAATAAGGTAATATTTTAAGGAAGATAATTATAAAATTATTTTAATTGAATCAAACATTGTGTCGATATTTTAAAATATTCATATTGAGGTGTAGATAGTTGACCGTAGATTAATGCTTGAAGAAGTTTGTCGGGGGGTGCGGTCAGCAGAGAACAACATAAATAAACAAAACCATATTTATTTATTTTATGCCGACGTTTCGACCTGAGTTTCAGGTCTTCATCAGGGGTTGTGTCGTAGAGGAGGGAAAGATTAGTACTGAATACCAGTACTAATCTTTCCCTCCTCTACGACACAACCCCTGATGAAGACCTGAAACTCAGGTCGAAACGTCGGCATAAAATAAATAAATATGGTTTTGTTTATTTATGTTGTTCTTTGCTGACCGCACCCCCCGACAAACTTCTTCAAGTTAAAATATTCATATTATTTTTAAAATCCTTTTATATTTGAGTCATTGAAAACAAAAGTGGTATGTGTCATTCTATCCTAATCAATATTGATTTTGATAAAATGTAAATTTATTATTTACTGAGTGTAGTAACTGCTTTTAAATACTTAAATATACTTCTGACTGACTATTTTTAACTGAGAAAGCTGCCAAATCGTACATAAATTGTTTTAGAATTTCCATTAAAGTATTGAATATCCCAAAACTCCTCTTTTGACATACAATATTTGTTGCATTCAATGGCTTGTTTATCTTTCAAATAAAATCATTTAAGTAATAAGCAGTAGTTGATTCTGATATTTTTTTTAGGGCACATGTGCCAAGTGTGGAAATGCTTTGAGGGGTTCAACTCATAAAATTGAACTAAGTGACTCTTCTACTAAACAGTTTTGCTCTGCTGCATGCCTTGAAGAATTCCAAAGAAGTAAAGAGAATGAAACCATCGATATTAAACAAGAAGGTAGTATGAACTTTTTTATTTCAATAGTTTCTAGACTTATTGTCTTTTGAAGATTAAATTAACAATATATTGGCCAAAAACAGTATCGCCACACTTAATTACAACTTATATTATAATTGCATGTCAATAATTTTAGATACAGGGAAAAAAAAACTAAATAACTAAATACATTAAAAAAAGTAGTTACAATATTTACAAATAATAAGTGTTAATATATTATATATAAATAAATAATTGACCTTATTAATTCAAATTATGAAGATGTTCAGGGGTACAGGCAGAAGAAAACAAAACTAGTTAAAAACTATTTATTTGTAGAGCTTCATCTGTTTCTCCTGAGATCAATTCAAAACTGACCATCTCCTTCATATATGATAATGTTTAATATTTAATATTTATATTATCTGTACTGTTATAATATTGGTTCAGTTTGAAGAAGCAATAGGTAGTTTAACAGAAGGGTTTTAAACGAGAGAAGGGTTGATACATTATGTGTGGTAGAGAGAATAGAGCTCTAGTGAAAGGCAGCTTGGGTAAAAAAGGATTCGCCAAACGTAGCAGTTCAGTGAGATGGAGGGCTGATGTCAGATAAACGGGACCTGATAGTACAGAATTGGACTGAGAATTTGAAATGCAGGTTTTGTAGGATATAGGAGGGGCACTGAAAACTAATTACTTGGAATATAAAGGAAGCTAGAATATACTTACATCGGAAGAATGGATAGAGCCACTTCAATCATTTTATCAACAAGCCAGTCCAATTGTACTGGTCAATTCATTAGGCTTTTAAGTTTAACTTCAAGTTTACCTGAGAGTCCACCATATACCAGGCAGCCATAGTCAAAGTGGGAGAAGACAAGATAAGATACTATGAGTTGATGGGTTTAAAGTGAAATGGAATAATGGATTCTATTGAATTGCTTCAGGGTTGCTATGGTTCAACTGAAAATCTGTGATTTCCAGGATAAAGTTTTATGAAAAATATAGGGGAAAGGTAATTTTGTAAGTCGTCTGCACACAGACGGTACTGGGTATGCTGGATGGCTAGCAGAAGGTCATTAGAGAAAAGAGTAGGGGATAGAGAGGAACCTGAGGCATACCTCTAGAAAGATATAGAGGAACGATTATTAGGAATAACAACATGCTGTGAATGTCTAGTAAGGAAGGATTGGAACCATTGAAGAACACTACACGACAAAGAGAGATGGTGAAGTTTAGAAAGTAGGATTTTATGGTCAATGGAATCAAAGGCTTTAACTTCTACAAGAGCCCACTAATCTACACAAAACTTGGGTACATAAGTAGGTTAGTAAGTAAAAGTGATGTGATGCCCACACCGCACCAAATTTTTTTATATGAAACAAATAGCCTTGTTACTTGATTAACTAAGTTAACTATGGATAACTGGCTGACAAGTTAATTATGGGTAACTGGCTGGTAAGTTAACTACGGATAATTGGCTGACAGAATGCCTGAGTTTGTTTCATTACCCTGCTGACTGGAGGCTATTTATTGACTTATAATTGGTGTTTCTGAACAATGTAACTTCTTTCCTTCCATGCTAGTTGAACCCATGGTTCGCAATAAGAAGACCTATGAAAACATGAAAGATCTTGATTATTTAAATATGTTGATCATTAGCAACAAATCTGTAGTGATTTGAAAGTTATAGCTTTACTTCTGGGAGTGCATGTTCTGCTACCATGGATATACCAAGTATTGCTGTTTCTATGTATGTGAAAACACCAAAATAGAAAGTCTCATTACATGTAAAGTGAATGGCCAGCAAGAACTTTTAAGCTCAGTTAGAAAACCATTCTTCTCCCTTCACATATATCAAACTAGGGTTAAATCAGGAATGAGAAGCTTTTAAGTACTTGGTAGAAAAATTCCTAAGTTCAGTGTTGCTTCTTTTATCAAATACTGAAGGGAAAAGAAAAGGAAGGCAGCTTGGGAAGCATTCAAAGGAAAAAGGGAAGCATTAGCTATCCTCAGTTTGTCAAAGAGCTGCTCAAAAAGTGCCTAGCTGTAGTTTACAATATGATTCATTACAAATTCATTTTCTTCTCTCCCATTTGGATTTTTATCCTTGAAATTGAGGAACTGTATGTGAGCATGGGAAGAGAACCCTCCGATATTTCTTGGATAAAGTTGTGGTATCAGAGTCAATGCTAGCAGACTATTACTAGAATATCTACTGAGATGTCCTGGAGTTGAAATACAAGAGGCAGGCCAAATTGAAACGCTCTCATAAAATCACTATTTGACTCAACTGGAGAAATTATTGTTGAAGTGGAATTCCTCATCGATGCTTAAATGCAGACAATATTAATTATAATATTTTGTATAATGAAATGAGTTAGTTCTCTTAACATAGCAAACTATTTTTCCTATATTCTTCACCCTACTTTTCTGGGTTAGTTCACAATACATTAGTATGTCGAGGTACTGTGTGTAATAGGTAAGGTCTACTGCATATGAAGTAAATCAACAGAAAGTTTAGCGAGTTTTACGGGTGTTCACCACAAATCCCCACAGGATGGAAATTGCACTCCACAAGGTACATTTTAGCTCTGCTGGAACAGATACTATTCTCTGTAAGATTCTCACTTACAGTTGAGAGGCCATTTCTACAGGTATTCGCTGTAGATCCTGACAAAAAAGACAGAGAAGGCTGAGGAGTTTTCATCTTCAGATACGCTCTGAAGGGTATAGGAAGGAAATGAGATCCAGAGAAGGCAGAGTGGAATAATATGCAATTTTTATTTCCAAAAATAGAGTTAAAGTATTGTAATCTACTAATGTTTATTATTACTCATCTCCTTCTAAAGAGATGAATCTGTGAAGTGGATTATAGCCGGTAGCTATGATTTCTCTAGTGATGCCTCTAGGCCTATAAACAACATCAAGAAATGCTACACATAAGTTGTTAACTTTTAGTGGATCAGAAGATTCTATTATATGTAATCTTTATTGATTCAAATTAAACATTTAGGAGTATAACATTATATGGTTATTATTACATGTGTAAAACTAAAGTATTTACAAGAAATAACACATATATTATTAAAAAGCGTTTTTCTGATTATCGCAGTTCACATCTTAGCTGCTTGGTCACATTAAGATGGCATGTAACAGTTCTAGCAGCAACCAAAGCAGTGACCTGCACATAGTAGCAGTGTCGCTACAACCATTTATTTAACTTAGTAGCCATAGAATATGAGTGGAGTGGAGGGGTGCTATTTTGCTTGGCTTAATCTAAAAAAAAATTTCTGATTCTATTAAAAATATCCTTTAAAAAAAGTAACAATAAAGAAAACTTTGTTTAGCAGTGAAACATTTTTTTATTGTAAAAACATTGTTTTTTTCTAAATTAAAAAACATCAAATGTTTCTTTTCATTTCTGAATATTTTAAGTTTATCCTACAATGTATTATGGTACTGCATACAATAGTACACATTAAATATGTGTTACTAACTATTAAAAAAAAAACTCAGTTTACATGAAAAACAAATTTTTTTTTCATTTACTATGGTAGTTTTGTTAGCAATATGCATTGTGGTGTAAAAAAAATTTTTCTTGTTTTTAATTATATAAACTGTTTAATTAAATATCTTATTTTTTGGAGAGAAAGAATTTTAATTATGAATATTTCTAAATTTAAATTTCTAACTAAGTTTATTTTTCTGGTCATTAAAAATAAATATCTTCTTCAGTTGCAGAGGTAAAGCCTGTTCTTAACCCAGAGCCTCCAAATGGAGTGGTATCACCAACCTCTACGACACCCACTGCTGGCATTACACCTCCCCCTCCTCCAAGGCCGCTTAGCACACCTAGCCCTCCCCCCTCTGCGACATCTACAACGCACACCTCAAGCAACCTTAATACATCACTTACTAATAGCAGTACTACCAGTAACAATGGGGTGAGTCCTTACCCACTGTTCCCTTGCCCTACCTTCGACTGGGATGGATATCTTAAAGAGACAAACAGCATCGCTGCACCAGCCAACTGTTTTCAGCAGGTAATTTGATATAAAATTATTTTCTGATTACTGTTTATTTTATTAATTTTAGTAATAGTATAATAATATACGAATTACATTATTTACTAAATACACATCTTTTCAAGAGGTCTAAAAAATTTTCATTATTGTCTTTGACACGCTATAGTCACCATAGATGGGAAATGGATATTTCATTGTAATCTAACTTGTTTAAAAAAAAATAAAAACCATTGTAAATTTTGATATATTTGATACTTTAATCCTTTCTGGAATATATAATTCAAAGAAAATCCTGGCATTATTATCATCTAAAATTATATTCAAATTTTACATATATATTTTTAATGATGAAAAAAATTTGTTTTAGTCATTGTTACCTCGTATGTAAATATGGAACCAGAATTTTCGGATAGAATAGTTTATTGTGAGAAAACAAAAAACAATATTTTGTTTGATGTATTGCCCATCTCTGTCTACACATTTTTCCACATCTCTTTGTCAATTTTTGGACACCATGCAAAAAAAAAAAACTTCTTTTGAGCTGAACCAGTCCTTGAGTCATTTTCAAAGTTTAAGTGGCTAATTTTGAATTTTTTAAAACATTTAAAGCACTGTTATTTACTAAGAGCATAGTCAACATAAGCTTCTTCAAGATTTTGCAGCAATTTTCTTCAAATAGTAATAAAGTCTTTGTCATTCGGAAATTGTAATTACCAGGTACAAAATTTAACTTGTTAAACACTATTAAAACTATGCTGCTGTTCGAAGCTTGTTTTGTTGCTTGTTGATAATCTTTTTCTGACATCGAAATAAGGAAATTTTACCAATGACGTTGTTTATGGTAACTTCATTGACCATTTATAGGTCAAACAAATTCTGGTTTCATGTTTACAGAAATATTTTTAAATGTAACTCATTCTACTACAATACCAAATTGTAAGAATTCATTAGCCAGTTTTCCTGGCAGCTACATGATTTTTATTACTATCTCGGATTTTATTGATATGAGAATTAAAATTATTAAGTTTTTGAGAATACTAATTCAGAATGTGCTACTGATTTTATAAATAAAAGTATATTATTCAATTTACTCACTGGATCAACATTATTTACAGCATGTTGTACCTCCTGTTAACAACTTCAAAATTGGAATGAAGCTGGAGGCTTTGGATCCAAGAAACCTAACATCAACTTGCATAGCGTCTGTTGTTGGCATTCTTGGTCCTCGGTTGCGCCTGCGCCTGGATGGTTCAGATAATAAAAACGATTTTTGGAGGCTGGTTGATTCTAGTGAAATACACCCAATTGGGTATTGTGAAAAACATGGTGGTATGCTTCAACCTCCATTAGGTAAGTATTGAATATTGTCATAAGTTTAACACATATGAAGAAGTTGGTTGTGAGTGGAGTCTAGAGAAGAAAATCATACTAAATGTAAAACTTCTTTTAATGTATGCCGACATTTCAGTCTTAAGTTTTATGCCTTTACCAGGACCAATAATCTAGAATATTTTTATTTTTAAAATCAACAATGTCTGTCCCTAATCATTAGTCTTAAAAGCATCCTCATGGTTACTGAGTGTAAAGGTAATTCAGAATTGTGTTATCAGTGTACACATTAAAAAATGTGTCACACTTGGTGTTTTCTCTTTTGAACACTCCTCCAACCAACTTCATGATTGTTCATATTTGGTCAATAATATCTCCAGCATCACTTAACACACTTATAAATAAATGAATATTTAAAAATCTTTTTCTTTCACATTTTTACAGGATTCCGAATGAATGCTTCTTCTTGGCCCATGTTCCTCCTGAAAACCCTCAATGGAGCCGAAATGGCACCTCATAAAGTATTTCTAAAAGAACCAGTTTCTCCCCCTGCAAATTTGTTTAAAGTTGGTATGAAACTAGAAGCAGTCGACAGAAAAAATCCACAATTAATTTGTGCTGCAACTGTGGGTATGTAAATTGTATGTTATTAGAATTGTTTTTTATACAAATTGTGCTATCTCATTCTTTAGTTAATAAAGCCTTTTTTAGTTTATGAAAAATCTTTGAAACAACAAATAAACAAACTCTTTTCAACAGTCTTATAGTAGTGGCTTGTATTATTATCTTGTTTCTTTTTTGGCTTATGAAATTGAAGTACACTTCTTCATGTTTTTAGACTTCCCCGATTAATTTTGTTCAAAAGTGATTGAAGATAAATATACTAAAATTAAACCACTTTATGACAGTTTACTTATCTATAATGTTTATTCCTCAAAATATGCAGCATTATTTTCTATTAGTTGACCCAGTTGCTAAGGAAACAATCAGATGACCCTCCAATATCAGGAGCTATCTTAAGTTTTAAAAAAGTTCAAGCTTTTCGTATGTATGTTTTCTACATCTTTTTTTATTATGTAAAAAAGTGCATCATGCGCTAAAATAAATGAGTTTCAAGGATCATAGTTAGGGTTGGCTGTAAACTAGTTAGGGGAAACATCAGTGAGGATGTTTGATGTGAAGTATTCAGTCTAGCATTGTCTTTATCCGTGTTTAGTTTTTTCCGTGTACCGAATTATTAGTTTCTTCTCCTATCTCTCTCTTCTTACTGCATATACTGATGGTTGACCTGGTTTAGCCTAATGTTTTAGGTTGTTAGATGTAAGGACTCACTTTACCTAACAATATATATAGATGACAATTAATTAATGAAAATAGATTCACTTCAATGTGAAACCAACCCTATCGTAACTGTAGTTTTTTTTTTATAGATATGGCCAAATAGCTTTAGAAAATTTTAGTTGGATACTTCTCCCATATTTTTTTGTTTGAGTTAAAAAGTGCTTAAGTTTAATTCATAAGAAACTAATTTTTTATCTGAAATACTTCAAACAGTTGTTCTTAATTATTGTCTTCAAACTAAGTTCGCAAATCATTCATTCCAGCTCTTCATGAATTTTTCCATGATCTTTTTCTTTAGTACCTAAATTTCCCATTTTGAATTTTTGAACTTCTATTTAAAATTGTACTTTCACTGTCTTACCTCTTAAATTATAAATTTAACTTAATAATTATGCTTATAGAACGAATAATTGGCCCTGAAAATAAGTGATTATATACCAATTTTCTTCCTAGAAATGTTTAGGAAACTATACTGACCTATGTACTTGGTAAACCATTTGTTTATATAACTTATTTAAAGATTATTTCCTTTAAACCTATCAATAATTATACTATCTTAATTTTTTTTTCTCTATAATTCTGAACGATCTTTTTGTTTTTTTATAGGTGAAATCAAGGATGATACTATTCATGTGAACTTTGATGGGTGGAGAGGTGCTTTTGATTATTGGTGTAAATATAATTCAAGAGACATATTTCCTGTTGGATGGTGTGCTAAGAGTGGTCATCCACTGCAACCTCCAGGACAAAAGGGTAAGGCAGGTTATGTTGCTTCATTAATTGTTCTTATAGATAATTAACATAATTGAGACATTGATTTACTCATGCATCATCATCATGACAGGCATTTAATCAAAATCTGGCTAAGGGTACTCAAATTAAATTGAATTCTCAAACAGTTTGGTTCTTTATGGAAGAATGCTGATTGACCATGTGTATCAATAAATGGAATTTGGTCCGGGTGCGGTCAATTATAACTCAAATAGTTAATTGGTTTACTATTTTATTAACATTTCGCTCTGTGTTGCAGGGCTTCGTCAAGGCTGTTTTGACGGAAGTCAAAGTTAGAGTGGAGTTTTGTTCTTTATGTTTGTTCAAATTTCAGTTCTGTTTGTGCACCCATTGACAAGAATTGCTAAATATTGTTTTGGCAATTTTCATCTTGAGGGCGTGTCAGATCGGAAAAATTGCCAATATAAATTAATTTAAAAATTATATTTTATGTGAGAATCTTTCATCCAGAATACCTCTTGCCATAGGAAATTCAAGAGTTAAGTGCACTGTAGACAAACTGGAAGAGTTTACCAAGTATACTTCACTACTAAAAGAAACTTCATCCAACCCAACTAGACCTATGAAGTTTCATTTTGGGATTCTCGGACCTCTTGAAAAAATTGGAGGTATCAATTGCGTCTAGATTACCTTGTATAAGAGTGTGAGAAATGTATTTCGATAAAAAGAACTTCTTAAACACAAGAGCTTTTAATACAATAAAAACAAAATTAAATCAATATTCTTCTTTACACTTGATCTCTTTTGAAATTGTTGAAGATAGTCAGTTATGTCTTAATATTGTAATATTTATATAATATTCTAATCAGGAATCCCAAAGTAAAGGCGATTCATTCTAGTTTGGAAATATCTCTTTTTGTTGTGAATCCTTTCTAAATGCTTCAGAGCAAATTCCCAGGCTTTTACATTACTTGCTCTGTCTGTTTGAATAGAAACTTTTTTTTTAATTTCAAAATAAAATCCATTGATATCTTGTTCTGTGCCACTTTCATCCTTTTAAAGAAATTTGAAGTGATTTCTGAAAAAATAAATAAAACTTTAGCCAAGTTTACTGCTGTGCCATTCGATTTGGATCAGTAATCTCTTAAAAAAGTACAATTGACTTTTGGATCTGTGATAAGATGGTGACAAAGTGCATTTTTCTTATAGAGCTTAAATAAAAAAATCATTGTATTTTTTTTATTTGGGCAGGTCTAAGAAGAGATGAAATAATAATTTTCAACATATCACACTACTAGCATGACTGAAAATTAAATGAGAAGCTACATACACAATATTTAAATTAAGAAATGTAAGTTGGGGAGAAAATATATGCAAGGAAATATTAACGTTTCAAGACAACCACTCATAGCGGCTACTCAGGGAAACAAAGGTTTCTCACTTGTGTTAAATCTCTTTTAGGGGAACACGCTTAATAGATAGTTTGCAAAATATTAAAATTAATACTTTATTCAAAGATGTCAGGACATTATTCATAGAATATTTATAATATTATTAATTTATAATATCTTAATCATTTAAATTTTCAGGTGTTACTGGGCCTTCTCGATACAAAGCTCGTGTGCTTAGCTTTCCACCACCATCGGCAGATACATCATCTTCTCCTACATCGACAACGAGAAACACGGCATCACCTCCCCAAGATATGATTTCTTCTTCAGTTCCTAGTCTGATTTCACATTCACCGCCTGTTATTCCTCAGCCTCCTCCGTCTGGTAAGCATTTGTTCTTGAATTCCATAAGCACATAATAATATTTTAGGAGAAATATACTGGACATCATCAAATTTCTTAACAGTCCTTGTGAATAACTGCAATGTAGGTCAATTTTGTTTTCACTCGCCCAGCAATGATTTTACTCACTTGATTTATCATATTGTCCATCATCAATATACGAATGGTCCAGTTACTAACACAGCTAGGTTCAGTTTTTCACCTAATAAGTTTGACATAGTTTCCATTAGATGGTTTCATCCTATATATATATATATATATATATATATTCATCTTTCATTGAAAAAAGGTTAGAAATGGGTTCAAATATGCGAATTTGCTACAAAAACAGCTAGCACAATTGCTTAGTTATTATAAACATAATGGAGCCACAATATGGTATTTATGATTCTGAAAAACTTCACTTGACCTAGGGTTTGCTGTTTATTTAAGCTTATTTAAGCTGTTATGCAATAATTAATATACATTTTTATTAATATATTAAATTATCCTTGATTTTTTTAATGAAACTTTATTAAGTAGAAGCTGTTTGATTTCACTTTTAATTTAGAGTTGCTTTGATGATTGTTTTATTATTTCTATCCTTATCCCATAGTCCAGGCAAAATTAAATCAGCGAGCCTAGGACCTTTGAACATGCTTGAAAGCTTAAAGAGACTTTCCTTGGTTTTCAGTGTCTTGTATTGGTAACAATAGTTTTTTACAATCCCAACCCTTCCAAATATCCATTAGTAACAACCACTTTGTTACTAACGTACAGGTAAGGTTTCAGGTTTCAAAGAAAAATCTGTAGCTAAAACCTGAGGGATTAGTGCCAGGATTTTTTATTTTTCAACTTGCTAAACTGAGAAAGATGTTCAAAAACTCCTCGAAATCACTATGGGATCAATTATCTAAGAAATAAACTACTTCAAGGGTTATAAGTACATATTAAAATGGGAGTTAGTAAAAGCTTAGAAGTAGAATGCTCTATACCGTAGGACATTCAAAAATTCTTTATTTATTTTATTTATTCCATTTTTTTATCACAACAAAAATCATAACATTTAAATTTAAAAATTATATGAACCTTTGAACAAATCTTTGGGAGGGATCATGCTAAAGGTGACTCATACTGTTCATTAGATAGTTTAAATTTTATTTTAAACAGAATTTATAATGGACATTTATAAAATATTCATTTCATCTCTCCTACAGAACCAGATGTTAAACCTCTAAATCCCACTGCTGACAGCGAAGCTACACCAACGCCTCAGCAGCCACTGAACAACCAAATCGTTGAACGTACTCAGAGCCCACCGACTGCAATTAAGAGAAGGTTTTCTGCTGATAATTCCCCCGATAGTGCTTCAGAAAATTCAACTGTAAAGCAGCCTAGGAAAACTGTACCAGGTGAACAATTTGAACTATTCAATAATTGTTAATTTAATATTCCTTGTCTATTATTTTCCTGCTACCCTTAGTTATGGTTTCTTGACTGATTGTATTCTTGATACAACTGTTACATTATATTCCAATTCGAATTTAACTGTTACATATGAATATTCACTTCTTAATTCAATAGACATGTTACCTAATCAGAGATAAAGTTATCTAACGTGATTATTGACTCCATTATGACTAAGAAATATTTAATTACAGCTGAGTTGGAGGCTGCTACCTCAACTACGCCTACTACACCTAGTGAATCGAAATTGGGAGATCCTACTGACAACTGGGGAATCGAAGATGTAATAACCTATATTGCTTCTGTTGACCAGGCCTTAGCTGTTCATTCAGAACTCTTTAGGCGGCATGTAAGTAATTATTGTTATTTTCCTGAAAATACGAATTAATTGTGATTCTCAAATAATTTAAAGTTGATTTATTTACTATGAAAATGAGAATGGGAACATTTTCTGTAGAGCAGGCACAAAATGTGAGTTGTTAACCTATGCTTTTGGAAGTATTGCATTAGATCAAATTTATTACAAAACAAAAAAGTATTATACCAAAATATTCAATTTAATTGCCCATAAATTTAAAATTTTGATATTACATTTAGACTTACTGGCTTCTATCTCTTCCTTTCCCAATTAAACTATTATTGAAGTTCATGAAACTGGTTTTATCTCATTTATTGTTGTTTTTTGTAAACTGTAAATAATAACATATTAAATTAATTAATTAATTTTTACATAAAAAATGTAAATCCAACAATTTTTAGAATTGTATATTCTGTTTCTTTACCTAGTCTGGAAAATTGTTCAAGGATGAAAACCTGCTATATGTTTATATTTTTCAGAACCTGGAACATACCCAATTGTGTTTCATATTATGAAACTGATTAGTATGAATGACTATTCCTATAAAAAAATGCCCATTAAACAAAAATGTCTTATTCGTTGATTTTACCTTTTTTACAGAATACCAACATTATATATGCTTATGGATTGTTAATTCATCCAAGGTCATTGTCCTATTGTAATAGTCTCACCTAAATTACTTTATTATACTTAACTCTATTAATTAATTAAGGATTATTAGTATTGACATCAAAATTTATTAATATGAATACATTTTTTTATTTATCCACATAATTAAAATAACAACCATTATTCATAATGTTTTTATTTTTAAAGGAAATTGATGGGAAAGCATTGATGCTGTTAAACTCTGACATGATGATGAAGTATATGGGTCTGAAATTGGGACCAGCTCTCAAAATCTGTAACTTGATCAACAAGATCAAAACCGGCTCTTCAAAACGATATTCCAACATTCCTTGACAGCAGTATAAGTACCTGTAAAGCCATCGGAAGTTGCACGGATCTGATTCCTTTCTAGCCTGGGTTATATTACTTCAGTTACCAAACCTCTGGCAAACATTTCTCAAGAGTAATATCTTAATAAAAATTCATAACACTGTTTTGACACAGAAAGTGAAATTAAAGAAAAAATGAAGTAACTCTAGATTGACTCACTGAACACACCATCGTTACTAGCACTGGTTGCAGTTATATATATTGATTTGTGGTGTGTTTTTTGTTTTATTTGATTGTTTTTCTTATAAATCTTCATAATATGAGGATAAGATTTTTTTAATTTATTATTTGTGTTTCTTTCTTTTTTATTTTAATTTTTGTTGAAGCATTTTTTAATGCTCGTATTGTGATATAAAAACAAGTTTATATTTGTTATAAATATTGTTCGCATTTAATGTTATTATTTACTTAATGATTATTAAAAGATTGGTTTTATTTTAATATAACGAAGAGCATCGTAAACAATGTTGTTTCGATATTCATAAAACAGACAAAAAAAAGAACTATTGTGTCATATTGTTTTACTTATTCCTATAGCTTAGATTTATCATCTTATAATATTAGTTTTACAGCAGATTGATACATTGTTTTCTTTTGTTATTAATTGGGAATAATAATTTATATATTCTACAATTGATTTCTTCATTTACTTTTATTTTAATGACCGGTCATCATTAATGGTTTAATTGTTATTGCTTGTAAAATATATCTTCAACTGACATACTTCATTGATTTTGAAGAAAATAGTTGTGTAAGTTATTCAAACATTTAGTAGTAATGCAAATCAATATCAAATGTATGAAGATTGCTGAGTTAATTTATATTTTGCAAGTATAGTGTTATTTATTATATATTTCATTAGGGAAGTATGTTAATATTAAATATGCATATATTTTCTTCTCTGTAAATTGATTTTTAAAAAATCTTGTACCAAAAGTTGTAAATAAACATAATCAGTTATTCTATATATTTTTTCATTATCACATTGTAAAAAAAAATTTAACCATGTAGTAGCTGGATTTCATATATATTTTACCATTTCATATACTCATATAAATTTTTATAATAGAGGTACTAAAAACCTATTAGAAATAAATAAAATCATTTAAATCATTTTATAAATAATTGTATCTACTGGGTCTTAGTTTAATTTTAGTCTTCTGTGCCATAATTTAAAGTGAAAAATAAACTTCTAGCTTATAATATGTGTTCTAACATTGTCCTAATGATAGGTTAGTAGATTTTCTGGGATTTTTAGTGTTTATTAATTTCTTTAATCCACAAAAATGAGATTCCTCTCAGGAATGTAGCAGTTGAATTATTTGTATTTATTAGCCATAATTTTTTTTTTTTTATTTCAATCAAAAGTCTTTAACTACTAATTATGAATCAGGAAAGACCTGATGGTACATTGTCAATCCCTCAAATTCAGTTTACTTGAAAAACCAAAGATATATAAACGTATTAAAAATAAAGTATAGATATGACACATTGCTATCATTAGAGCACAAATAAGTGTACCTTTAATGTAATTTACATTTAGACCTTTTTTCTCACATTTATACTTGGTTGAGTAGGATTCCCTTCATCTAGATATAAGAAGTAGACCAAGAATTTGAGAGGTGTTGACAAATTTATTCATTAAGAATGCCAACATTTCTCAAGAAATTAACTCTCGGTTGTCATTCAATTTCTTGACTAAAACCTACACATTCGTGCCTATTTTTTCCTGATCTCATTAACTCAAGGTATGTTCCAGTAATAACCGGTTCTTGTCGAAGGAGTATAGAATTGGTAAATTGTGGTAATTTTTATCAGTGTTAGTAAGTACACATCTGATTCTTTTGTAAGAAAAAAAAAATCTTAATTTGGTTCAAAACTATGGTTAGAGGCAATTTTAGAATGTTTCATGTTGAAGTCTTGTTATAGCAGTGCCAGATTTTCCCAGCTGTTCTTCAGGCAGAAGCAGATAACAAGTGAAACTATCAGATTATTTGTTGGCAATAATTGAACTGCTAGGGAGCATACTTTCAAGAACCTTTCTATTGTAGTTGCTGTATCAAAGCAATGTTCAACAGGGTCTAAGTTCTTTCTGAGTTCTAGTGCGTGTCCACCAATAAAAATACTACCACACTTTTTATTCTATTCCAAATCTTGCAACCAACTAATGAGGGAAAAAAGAGACCCCATGTCCTCTGATTCCTATTTGTGAGTTCTCATAATTTTCAGCAAAACATTTTCCATTGTGAGGATATATTGGTGAGAATTTCAAAAAGAGGCTAAGGAATGATCAAAAACTATGTCAGAGGCAACAAGTGCTATAGTGGTTGCTAATTTTCATCTTAAATTAAAATCAAGTTTTATATCAATACTTGAAAGGATGCTGAAAAGATAGCACCTATATTTGTTATGTTTACAAAAGAAACTGGTACCATTACCTCAAGTCTCTCCCTCTGCTTTGTAATAGGGGTAGGGAATGGCAATACAAGCATTATATATCTTATAGCTAGATAAAAATAAATGATTTGAACCTCATGGTGAAAAGAAATTTTCGCCTCAAGTAGTATTAACTTTCAATGATCTAAGAGCATACTAATGCTATGCTTAACATTTAGGAGCCATAAGACATAGTAACAGCTATTAAAAACAAAATGAATGAAAGAAGACGAACTATTTCAATTAAATAAATATGAAACATAACAAACTATTTACGATGTTTTATTTGGAATAGAAAATAGCCATAATTTTACAACAATTTTAAACCTGTTAATAACAGCAAAACCCTTAAATTTAGGCTATTAAGCCTACTTCAACAACAAACATTTTTGTTAATGCTTCTGATTAAAACTTGTTATTCCTAAACAAAAGTCTTTGAATGTCAGATGCAAAAAGATATGATGTACAACATACATTAAAAAAATACTAATTTACTAATTAACTCTTCAATTTACATAATAGAACACTTTTCACTATTTTCAAGGATTGCACTATCTCTTTGTGGTTTTTCATTTATCAAGTTCCTATCTATTTCCTTTACAGGCGTTCTATCACATGATCTCAGTTTCTTTTGTTCATAAATGGCCATCTCTTCCCCTGATGGACTACATAGAGTAGTAATTGTCAAGTTCCCAGTAACCCAAGAACAGTCTTCCATCACTAGATTTTCAGGTGGTCGATGATAAATGCCAGGAATATTGTACGACCATACTGTTACTCTACCTCCAACAGATAGTTTAAATTTATGACCGAATACATAAACTGTAGATGAGGTTCCAGAACGGTTAATCAAATTCCATCCACCAAGTTCTACCTCATTGTTCGTCTTATTAATAAGAGTGATAAATTCTCCTTTGTTACATACTTGGCCAATTGAAACATCACATTTTGAAAAGGAAGTATAGGAATAATTGGACAACTGTATTTCTTCACAATTTTCAAAAAATAGACACTTTCTCTTTAAGCAAGGTCCTCGATGAGGCACTTTAAGAGTTTGAGGAGAGCATTTAGGAGTTATTTTTAATCTTTCTTCTTCTCCTTCCAGCAATTTTCTATAAGCATTTATTTCTAAATCTAGTGCTATTTTTATATCCATCAAATCTTCATATTCCTTATTACGCTTATCCATTTCTTCATGAAGTTTTACAATTTCTTCTTCATTTTGACTGTGAATTTCTAAAATGTTGGCTTTTTCCTTCTCTAATTCATTTTCTAACTTCTTGACTTCAGATGACGCACAAATTCTTTCCTCTTCAAGACTAATTATTTTTTTATTTAATGAGTCTATAATACATTTCATATTACTTATCTCATCTGCAGCAACTGCAGAAGCTTTTGTATATCTTTTTAGCTGACTTTCAAGACTATGGACCTTTTTTTCATAAAACAATTTAATTTCCTCTTTGTTATGAATCAAATCAAGTTCATACTGTTGCCTTAGATCTTGCAAGGTCTGAGATAATTGGTTCTGATATTCCTGACATAATACTTCCATTTCACTAACTTCAGTCATTTTTTTCTGGCTTGATTCTTTCAATTGCTGTTCAAATAATTGTTCCTTAAATGCCATATCCTCCCGCAATGTTTGTAATGCATTCTCTTTACCCACTCGCAGTAATATTTCCTCTTCTAATTGTTTCTTAATGTCAATCAATTCTAAAGAAAGAGTGTTTTTATCATCTTTTAATGAAATATTTTCAACATCAAGCCTTTTTTTCTCATTTAGAATTTGTTCATTTTTGGATGTGATTTCTGATAGCTTACTTTCACTTGCTGACAAAGATGTCTGAAACAATAAGCATTCCTTTTTCTTTTTATCCAGCCTAAGTTTAAGATCATCATTTTCAATAAAGAGTCTTCGAGCATCCAACTCAACTTGGGTTTTTTCCTTGGAAAGTTCATCAATTAAAACTCTTGCTTCCAACAATTCCTTATCATATAAAGATTTCATTCTGGCCACTTCTGCTGCTGTATTGTTTTCAGAAATGTTTATATTTTTAATTAACTGAGTATTTTCAATTTCTAGTTTCCTTACCATTTCAATGTAGCATGCTAAACGATCATTGAGATTTGAAAGTTCTTCTTTTTCACTCTGTCTGCTGAATTTCGTTGGGCAACATGGTTGTATTTTTAAATCCAAAAGAGATGAAGTTTCATTATTGTTAGATGAAATATCTTGAGATAAGTAATTCACGGAAGAGTTATTCATTTTCGATAAAATAGCAAAAAATAAGTTCATAAATCAGTTTACTTCCAAGAAGAAAATAAGTAAACAAATCACAGGAAACTATCGCCAGTGTTAGAATGGATACATAATTAGTATACACTCGAGACAACAAAATTTGACCAACCCGATGTGAAAGATGAATGTCACTATGACAACTGCATCTTAATTTCTTTTTTATTTATATTATAGATTTCTATTTAAATTTAGAAAATAGTTTTAAAATATAAATCGTTTATTTAAATGTTAAGAATAAACTACTGCTATCACTATATAATATTAGAAATCTAATCAACTTTGAACACAATTACTCCAAGAAATCTCTATATTAATTAGCAATAAAATTGAAGCTACATCAAAACATATAAATTAAGTTGCAACAATAAAATATTAAAAGATTTCACATATATATTTTTAAGTGGTCAGCCATGTTTTCTGTAAAAAGGAAGTATGTAGCCGTTAGCATCGGTACTTAGATTCAGTATTGTGGAAAATATGTTGATAATAACAGTCAAGTTTCGGCTATTAAACAAAAACTTAGCCTCAACTTTTTAAAAAATTAATTGGTTTTTTCGAGTCCTTAGGAATATTTTTAAATGTAAGATAATACTAATAAATTAAAATTATCATTGACATAGCGCTGCAATGCTATGCAAGATACTGGGACGTCTGACAAAATACAAGTTTTGGTTTTATTTTGAAATGGGCGTGTTCCAAAGATATTACCATAGGTTGGGGATTATTTCTCTTCAGCAGTCCCTCTATATACTTTAGTAGAGTAAAAGTAACCAAAATCCGCAGTACACTTTGTATAATACCTCAATTAAAAAATATGTTGTGCATGGGTGAGGAGAATACTTGGCCCAAACAGCTTGGAATAAAAAAAAAATTATTATAAAATAGTTAAAAATTGAAAAATTTGTATTTCTCTTTAAATACTAGTCGTACGTCAGATATCCCAATACATTGTGCAAGTGAGTCATCTTATCAGATTTATGTCGGTTTTATTGAATTATTGAAGATTTCTGGCATACAATAAAGCAATGAACTACCGTTTTCCAAATATTGACTAGTTGGGATGAGTGGTAGTTTTATAAGCCTAATCGATTAATTAACTTATTTCCTCGCTATTGTTTTGCTTTCGGACCAAAAGAAAGGAGACCGGAAATGAAATTATTTTCGTAATAATTTATTTTTCCCTATGCTGCCGAAGTTTGTTAGGAAGGAAATTTTACAGTGAGTGTCCTAAGAATCGTAGGATACGATGTAGTGAAACCTATTCAACATCAGTTTACTTTACATATTTGGAATGTAGTATTATTAATCCGTTCTGTAATTTAAAAATTTTGGTATTGCGAAAATATGAAAAACATAAATCGGATTCCACAAGGACAGTTGATTACCATAGAACAGACTGATGACTGATGAAGATCCAAAAGTCAATGGAAGGGTTGATCAGGTTTGATCTCATAAATTTGTGTTAAATGAGCTTAGATCTGCAGTCCCAGAAAATATTAATATCCCGGACAGATTTAGGTAAAGCAATATAAAATTCAGGCAAAGAATTTTCTGAAATCCAGAAATCCACATTGCTTTGGAAGAACTGAAGAGAAAGTTCAAGTGATTTGATGAGGAATTCAAGTTGGTTAATGGTGCTAAAAATGATATGGTTGGCAAGCCTTATACAAAGATAGCCACAATGCTCTTTAAGAAAAAGGAGGAAAAACTGATAAAGAAAAGGACCCTTAAATAATGAAGCTTGAAGAGTTGGATCCTCTTGGAAATAACAATGAGAGCATAAAGTTGATGGTGGAAAAACATCATTCACACTGAGAATAAGATAGTATCCTGCTCAAATTCAGGACATATTAGACATCTGTCAGTTGGCAAGCCATTTTAGACCTCTCTAAATTGAGGAGGAAGAGGAATTAAATGGAAACAAAGGAGATACCTTAGATAGACAAAGAGAAATCGAGCCTCCAGATTTTGAGGAAGTCGCTAATGTAATACCAAAACTAATAAATCAAAAAACTCCAGGTCTTTATGGAAGGTCAGAAAAATTCTTTAAGCTTGGATTTGAGGGGCGACACCAATTTTATAAAAACTATTTCACAGAGAAGAGAATTGGTACAGAAAGGCTGTAATACTGCATTTACAAAAGCTGAGGTCAACTTGAATGTTCCAATTATTGTGTAATAGATTTGGTTCTCAGTTGAGTAAAATGGATTAAATTTGTCAACATATTAGAAAAATAAAAACTAATCTTATAGGCCACTGGTAGAACAACTATGAAATCGTGATGGTTCCCGAGGAGGTACTCAACCTTTTTCTTTTCGGCCAAGACTCCCTTTGGAGTCCTATACTGTACTCAATCTTGGACCATATATTTCCTCTCAAAAATAATTTAATAATAGAAATAAAAGTACACACTTTCCTTTTCTAGATTTGAAAGCTGCTTTTGATTCTGCACTCCAAACTGAAATGGTGAAAGCACTTAGATAAGGGGGCTCATCAAAGATTTTTTTATCGCAATCGTCAATACCTACCAATGCTCTAAAGACTGAGTGTACACCCCTTGAAAGGTGATGGAAATTAGAAGAACTGCAGTCGGAGTTTGAAACATGGGAACAGTTTAAGTATAGGCGTTCCTATTTGTGACATGCTCTGAAAAACTATAACTTCGTAAGCTTGTAACAAATGTTTTTCAACATCTACAGCAACAAGGTTATGGCCAGAGATACATAAAACTATGACTAAATAATCATGGATACATTTTTTAGTTATTAATGGTTCATTAATAAATAAACATTGTATTCATGACAATATAGCTAGTTTTATTTATAACTATTTTTTTTCCAGCTCTGGTAATGACAACAGCTGGAGATAAGGATGTGAGATATAAGACTGTAATGGAGAATTTGGGACAAACCTACTGAGGAACTAATTCATAGTAATGTTCAACTAATCTAGAACAATAGACAAAGAAGTGTCCAAGATAAAAAAAAAACAATACATATTATCATAATTGTAATACTTACTACAATAAGGAAGAGAGATAGAGAATGTCAAATTCCATATCTTTAAAGCAGTCTATCTTCCTGCAATATTATAAGGCATTAAAAGTTGGTTTTCCCAAGAGAAGTAAGTTTTTAAAAAAAATTACATTTTGCTTTTAATAAAAATTGATTTTTCCAAATTTATCATTATTTCTTCTTGATTAAATAATTTGTCTATACTTTCTGCAAATATTAAGACATCATCTAAATACATTTCCATCAAGTAAGTAGGTATTTTGGTTCACAAAGCTTTGATAACAGCTGCTCAAACTGTCAGATAACATGTTTTCTTGATTGAATTCTCTTTTTTTCAACATAAACTACCACTCAAGGCCTGAACATAGTTGAGGTTAAAAACTTTCCCAAATGAATTCTTTGAAATTGCATGGAATAATGACAAAATAAGGTAATGAAGAGACATAATGCTATCAAATTTTAAGAAGATTATGTAAATATTATTACCTAAAAATTTTTAATTTACTGAATTTCTGAGGTAAAAATAAAAAAAATAAATAGCCTATAACAAATATATCTGCAAATATCAATGACCCTTTTTAAAAAATCTCGTAAAATGAATTTCAAGTTTAAAAAAAAAAAAAAATTAAAATATATAAAAAATTTCTTTATTCTAAATATTAGTTTATTAAATTTTACAGTAAAAACTATATAAACATATATATACACACTTTGCACAAGCCTTATTCATTTATAATTAAAAACATTTACAGTCATGAAGGAAAAATATAAAATCTTTTCATATACAATTATTTACACACAAATATAATGTTAAACAAGAAGAATTAAATTTATCTGTAATAATTGCTGCTATTTAACAACGGATTAATTTGAAACAATTTTTTTTTTCAAATAAATTAAAAGTTTTATTATAGGAAACATCAAAAAATATTTTGTAATGACACAAAATTTAAAAGATTAATAAATATTATAAAACAAGGTGCATATATTTAAAAATAGATTATGTTAAAATCATTAATGAACAATATTATAAATTAAAATATAATGTTTATAAATAAATACAGCTCCTAATATAGCAAATAGGGAGATTAAAGTTATAGAATATTAAATTCTTCAATTTTTTTAAAAATATTTTCTATGCGATGATAGTTTGAACTAAAACTAAAAATTAAGTTAGAGCCAAACTTTTCTTGAAATCCTCAGCAAACCTAACAGTTTTAGAAGATATAGCACCATTAGCTGCAAGTTTCTTTTCTTGATCCTTTAAATCATCTTTTTTATTAATACTATCTCCCTTTTCTTCAGGTATTATTGTATTATCTGGATCTGGAATCAACATACAATCACTTTTTTATGAGGGAACATTAATAAATATTTTATGAAATGGGAAATAATAACCATTCGTTTTCATTTCTAAAAAGGGAATAAAAAAAAATGTATGCAATACCTTTTTTTCAATAAGTAAATTACTAATACTAATAACAAGATATATTTTTGAAGTGAAAGCATCAGCCTGATCTATACTATTTCTCCAAGGCTGGAAAATTGAAGTTCTTTATATAGTATTTAACAATTCTTATCACCAGTATTATAAATATTTTAGAATTCAATTAAAAAGTATTTAAAGTTCATCAGTTCATCAAAGAGACCAACAAGCAACTGATAATCTCTTTTCAAGACCTCAGACTATTGATATTCTATTTTATAAACAATAGAAATATAAAATACTATTTATATAAAATTCTAAATGTTTAAATTTAGAACCACGGTATAAAAAAAAAAACTTGTTCATTGAAGGAATTGTATAGAAACCAGGAATAATTAATATAATTAGATTACATTTATTCATTTGTTAATTTTTTTACATCTAAAAAGTATCCTAGGACTTAATTTTAAATGGAAAACATAAAAAAAATTTTTTTTATAGCAACCAATCAATGGAACATTTTCAACATTTCAAATCTTAATATTAATAATAAATTCACTCCCAAAAAAATGAACATGATTTCATGTGGGTGCAGATTAGGATTTAGCATGTATTTGGAATATTTTTTATTTTTAATCATTGATCTACCTAACATTTACAGTAGTGACTCTTTGGAAGCCCTTATTCAAATAAGCTATACTGACATTACAAGAGCTTCAGATAACTATAAATATTGATTGTCTATGTCCAACACTGTAACTCCAAAACAAACATACCAGAGAATTTATAATCAACTCTCGCTAGCTCAAAAAACAATTTTGAGTTAAATTTCACCTCTTTAATTTATAGTAATCTAGAGAAGTTCTATTTAAGAGCATTATACAATCTATAATAATCGTATGTATATATAATACACTAGTATTGATCCTCTTCTGCCTTTTAGGAGAGATGGATTTTGATGAATGAGGTATCAAATGAAAGGGAATTTCATGGAGAAGTGACAAATCCCAATTTTGATTCTTATATTCTTTCTGGAATTAATTCAAGTCCTTGCAAAAAGGGATAGGTTTCCGAACCCTGACAGAGATAAGTCAGCAGAACGAGACAGTACAAATTGGGTTTTAAAGATTTTGGCACAGACATTAATACCTAGGTATGTAGAAAGTAAATTGGGCCCCTGTGTCAAAGACTGAACAGTTTTTGAGATAGCATGCGAATTAGGTGCTGAACAAACCTCATTTGAAGGTTAGCTTGCACAGCACCATGATGGATACTGATCATAGTGTATTGTATGGATACTACTGATCACATGTTTTGTTCTTTACTATGATTTTACGAATAGCTGAATCATAACTATAAAACTGAAGTGATACTTTCCAGTGGGTCAACGTAAACTGTTTTAAAGACAGTTATTATAAAGTATGCAGTTTTACCAATTGTTTGTGTGTTGATAAACTTTCTTGATATTATATTGTTTACAAGAATGAGTATGATATGGTAATTGTAAAAACAAACCTATACATCTAAAGCAACAACTCAATCTCTTCATTTACCGTTTCAAGAGTGATAGATATTTCTTCAGAGCTCAAACTGAGTTAAAACTAAGAAACTTTCTTATTCAGGTGGACTCTAAAGATATCCTAATAGTAAGTAGATCTATAGAGAGATTGACTGATTATCTTAGGGCCAGACAGACAAAAATACAAATTCTTTGAAACATTAACAGATCACGATCAATTGTAATATAAAATACTTATCAGTTCCATCAGTTTTATATTGCATTCTTAAAAAGAAAATGTTATAAAGAAAGAAAATAACAAGAAAAAAACCCAGTTAATTAGATAAAAATAAAAAAACAATAAAAGGTGAAGGGGAGAAAAAGAGTAGCTAAAGATAACGATGAAGGCTTTAGAGTGCACTCGCCTAGTCCTCTTTCAGGAGTTGTCAACAGCAAGCCTTGCAGAAGAAGGCTACTGAGCAAATATTCCTTGAAAGTTGGTTGAGCTATCTTGCTGTTGCAGCATTGAAAACACTCCACTCCAAGCTGGCAACTGTAGTGCGCCCTACAACTCCTCATGATGTGATGTATCTTTACTAATCTTTTTCCTAGATCCTAAGAAACCCCTGAGTAAATGACTTATCTTGTGAGGCACATTAGCTTCAGCCAATACTCTCTAGCACCCAACCAATTAACTTCTTTATACATAGAGTAATGCATATAGGATTTCCATGGAAATATATGAGCTAAATATCCAAAATGGCCAGAGATAGAAATGAGAGGCAAAAGTGGACTGAGGCTTTTAAATTACTTATGTAAAAGAAGAAGAAAATAAAAATTAGTAGAATGAAGAGTCAACTTACTCTCAAAAGCGTTTAATTTAGATTGTAACTCATCAATTTGTGCTTTATCTTTTATTGCCTGTTTTTTCAAATTTTTTATTTCAATACTCATACCATATAGATTTTCTTCAACTAACAACATGTCACATGCTTTATTTTCATATGCTTTCCTCAAATCTCGGGATTCTGCCCTGGAATATTTAGATCAATTTAGTACAATGTTATAAATCTGTGGCACCGATGAACAGAAGCATAATGTAGTGACCGAATAGTAAAGAAAATTCAATTGAAAATTTGAAAGTAAAAGTTAATTTCAGGGTTTATTTAATTGAGTATTCACAAGGAAATACCCTTCATCATAGTACCCAAATCACTTGGACCAATAGATACAAAGAAAGAGAAAAAATATCATATAAATGCATAAATTGAAATTCATAAAATTGCATTTCATTCACTATTCACAGGTGTCACAGAAATAATAGATCTAGTCTTGAGTTAAGAACATAATCATGCATTAATATTTCATCTCTCAAGATGAGTACATGTTTAATTTAAAAACCAAACTGCAGTCTATAACATTTTAATAGCCAAAATTACTGTACAATGAAAAAAATAATGAAGTAATATGTAACAACATAAACAAAATAAAAAAAAATTAGTCATAAATGATTTTTCCTATTTACAACACAGCCCAGCAAGTTACTGATTTATATTTTAAATAATTCATTTTTATTATTTTAGTCATATAAAATAGAAAAGAATCTTTTTTTACTTTTTCTGATTCTACATTTTTTTTTCTAAATGTAAGTCAGTGATGTTGGCTTTAGATGTTATTTTACACTGTTTTACTACATTAGATATTTAAAAACTGGAATAAAAGTTTGAAAAATGGATCAACAAATGATAACAAATGTAAAATTTACCTAGCTTTATCTATGATTGTATGAATCCATTGCATATTTGACATATCTTTATCAGAAATAGTAATTATTTCTGGAGATTCAGGTCTCAATTCCAACTTATGAATTAGTGAACGAAGTTCCTAAATTGAACAAAAAAAAAAAAAGACAAAAATAAAAAAGAATCTTAGAATCATACACATATTTGTGGAAATAATTTTGTATATAAGACAATTCGCATCAAAATAAAGATTGTAAAAAGATAGTTAATCAGTTTTAATGGGAAACTCCAACAGAAGATAGCTTCAGAAACATAAAGCTAGTATTTTTAAAGTGACACAAATCAAAAGGCTTGGTACTTTACAGCCCTCAAATCAAAGTTGAGCTTTACCCACCACTCCAACACTTCCCATCTGAAAAGTTATTATTTTTTCATAAAATACTTATTGCAGGAAATACTAACTGCTGTAGGTTACGTTGTAAAATTAAGTTTAATTAACTTCCTAAATACACACTGACCCTCAATCATTCTTTTAACTTTGACCAATCATCTATTCTTTCTACAGTCCCCAACCATAAAAACAGCTTATTTCGGAATCTATAAGTACTCATCTGGAACCTAAAACTATTAATCATTAAGTTGATAAAGACTGTATCTCTCGAATCTATTGACATATCTTAAGCCTAATTAAACCACAACAATTTTTCTTCCCAATCTGTCTCCTTTTTTTTTGCGCCGAGTTCTACATTTTAGAAGTAAAATTACTTATTATCCTTCCAGATTTACTCTTTTTGATTAAACAGTAATATATATTTGTCTCACATTCACCTTGTATTTACATTTAATGCATTATAATTCCAGGGGGTGACGGTAGTAGCATGGCCACAGCCCCCCCTCCCCCCTGGGCATTTGTGAGGTGTATAAACCAATGGGTGCCACTCACAAAAATAGACGTGGGAGTGACGGACCCACCCTATGAAAACCATGTCATGAAACGCATGATGTATTTCCTAAGTACATCGCACGAGGTCTTGGACCTCCATGGTCTGTCGCGCCAATGTTTAATTTAATTTAATTATAATTCCAGTTGATTCCAAAAGAAATATTCAAAAATATATATAACATAAATGAATAGAGTTATACCATAATACATGTTCAATAATAACATTATTAAAATTAAATATGATCTAAGACAATGATAAAATGAAAAAAAAAAACAATAACTTACCTCATTAGTTTGTTTATAACTTTCTAGTAGCTTCTGTTCCCTTTGTTTTACATTAGATACTTCTTCATCCCAAAACATTTGAATTTTTCTATTTTCAGCCTATATTTATAATAAAACATTTTGAATATACGATCAAAACATGTCACATACCAACAATGTCAATGAACTTAAATATACCACAAACCTTTAGTCTTTCCATTTCATTATTTTTTACAGCAAGAATTTTCTTTGCTTGTAAATATTTATTTCGCAAAATTTCCATCTTTTTTTCAATTGCTTGCCTTTTTATGTCTACTTCTGAAAATAAAGAGTTTCCTCTCTCCTTGTTTTCAAGAGGTCCAGCTTTCAAAATTGCTAACTCACTTGACATCAAAGCTTTTTCTTCTTTCAATTCCTGTTTTCAACATAAAGATTATAAATTTAGAAATATTTTCATGACTTAGATTGTGATATAATTTTATAATCGTAATCAAATTTCAAGACCAATTGGAAATTCATATAGTATATATATAGTTTTAAGACACCTAGCTTGATCTCATATGCATTTTTGTTTCTCCCAAATTTTATAATTTCATGTATTTTTGCTGCATTAAAGTTTCATTTCTTATAACAATTTTTATTTTTATTTATTTATTCCAAAAGGTATAGGTTTACTCAAAAAATTGTGGTGGTCCTAAAATTTGAACCAGTATTCTATACTGCAATACTGAACAGCAGTTCCCCATACTACTGTGTGATGCAATAGTCTCAATGCTTTCTTAGACTGAAGCCTGAGTGATAGCACTGGTGTTATAAATAAATGGTGCAAAGGGCAGGACCTTGTCCTAATTGTTCTGGTCTTCTGGTGTAAGTGGACTAAAAGCTTCAAGTGTCTCTCAAGATCCATACCCAGGTACAAAACTAACTTTAATGGTGATGATTTCTGAAATTAAAGAATTCCCAGCAGTACAGCCTCGTTAATGTACTAACACTACAGCCCGTTTTTTATGGTTTGAAAGGACTTTAATGTAGAAAAACCAAAACCATTCTCATCCTTCCATAAATCAACAGTTGGATAGCCCAACTCCAATATTTACTCAACACAATGTTCTATTGTTGTGGGTTATAACCAACACCATTATTATAATAGATCTCAGTTGTCAACTTCCGCAACATCAAGAGGTAAACAAATCCTAAACGAATTCTTTTCATTTGAGATTGTAGTATTAAATGAAATTCTCATACATACACGTCGCTCGCTCATAATTGACAATGGTCAACTGTTTTCTCATTGTGTACAAGTGAGTAGATACCCACCTAACATGTTGTAGTAGTGATTCAGAATTATTATATATAATTCTGTTAAAAACCTAGGTTAATAAAACTAGTAAAGTTTTATAAACTAGTGATAGAAATATCTATTGTAGAGAATCATATCAGTGTAATTATAATAAATATTTACCTCGAAAGCCTCAATTGTGGACATAAGTGTTTCTGTTTTTGATTTGAGCATTTCTTTGGTAATGTCCAAGGTTTCTTCCAATTCCTTTGATTTGATAGCCAATTGAGAATTTGTTAATTCAATATTGTGGTTAATAGTTTTACACTCAGCTAATTCTTCTTTCAATTCCTTCAATTCATCCTAAAATATAGTAAGGTAACATATTATTATCTTAAACCATATTAACAAAAATCAAATAAAGATTTTTAAAAAAGAGGAAATAAGATTATAACGCCTGATCCTTTACTTATTTTATTATAAGCGATATCCTGATGAGATAACTACAATTAAATTAAGTAATTTAATAAGATTAAAGTAAATTAAGATATAATTATGTCTGTAGTAAAGCAAGTATGTCTAAATTGGGAATTTTATTTAGTAACTATTTAAATTTCCTTCTTAGATCCAAAATTAAGAAAATTAATGTACTTTTTGTATCAATCATTTAGATTAGACTGAACAAAAAAGCTGAACAGCGGGAGTTTGCAATATTCTAAATTCCTACTGTTACCATTATTATTACTTACTATTCACTATTAATATTCCTACTTTTGCTATCATTATTATTAATTAGATCACAGAGGCCAAATCCGCTCAGAATTATTGGTAAGCGAATATGTTAAAGTTTGATTCTTATGACAAGATCAACAAGCTAAAATTAATAAATTGACTACTATAATAAATTATTATCTTATGTATTCTCAAAAAAAAAGTCAATTTTACTGACAAGGGCAAAAATCCATTTGTATGGTAAAGAAACATTACTAAAATATTACCTTGAGGGACGTGACTAAATCTTTCAATGTCTCTTCCTCAGAGCAAACATCTGCTTTGACAACATTGGCCTTTGTACATTCAATTTTATGTTTTAAATCTGCTATTTCATTATTAGCTTTCTCTCTCTCTTCCTCAAACTGACATTTCAAGTTGTTCATCTAGAAAGAGAATGCAATTAATTGTTTCCTTAATATAATTTAAAATACATGCATCTATGCAATATTACCTTCTCATTGAATTGTTTGGTCAGCTCAGCTTTTCTCATTTTTCCATCATTGTCTTTCACATCAATTATTGCTTGGAGTCTATCAATTTCGTGCTCCAACTCAATATTAATTAAGTTGCCGCTTTCTAATTGCTGGTTAGCTCTATAAAGTTGCTGTTGCAATTCCTATTGAAGATAATAATGAATATTATATATACTATACAGTTAATCATTTTTAAAGAATGAAAGAAAACCAATTTACCTCTATCTGTAGTGATTGTGAATCGAAAGTAACATTATTCGAGGAAATAGAACTGCACTCCATGATTTGGTTTTTAATTTAAATGTTATGAACAAGGTGACAAAATAAACAAACCGAAGCGGTCAAATTTGAACTGAATTAACCGTTAGGCAGTGTTGTGCTGTAATTAAAACATGTTTGGTATATTTTGATAATATAATCCATTATGCTATAAAAATGTTGATAAATTATTTATATTAATTAAACTGTTATTTAGTTCATACCTGTTGACATACTTAGGCAATATTATAAATATGGTTTTACTTAATGGAGTAGATACAGTTGACCGTAGACGTAATTTGATGAGATATTAGTTGGGGTGCGGTCAAAGTTGAAAATACAGTTTAATAAGTAAAAATTATTAATAATGTGCGACTGCGTTTCAGCCTGACAATAAGTTGTAGGATCTTCAGTAGCAATAATCAGCTGAACCTTGGGGGTGCCGTAACTGCAGACATTAGCTTCGTCAGCTGCACCGTCACCCCCCACGGCTTTTGTAGAATTACTATGATAAATTCATAAATTCCTACATAACAAAAATACTTCAATAGAGATCTTTTGTCATTTGGACAAACCTTCATGAGTGTTGCTGCAACAAACTTGTTGAAAGAAAGGATAAAATCTAAAATTTACCAACAATTTTTACCGAATTTCCTAATAAGCCAGGACCTGAGAATCCTTTTAATTAATTCATATTTTCTAAACATTCTTAGAAAAATGAATTCTCTTAATAGGCTTTGAAAGCCAATATGAGGATAATAACCTCTATGAATAATGTTGTACCTCAATTTCCGCAGTTGGAAGTAGTTAATCACATTCCTACACAATTGAAAAGTTTTTGGGTTTTCAAATAATGTGGAGGATGACATACCCTCTACTCTCCCCCCCCCCTTAAGGACGTACTTGGACACACTCCTTTTGGCTAATATAACTTTATTTTTATCATTCTAGTATCTTACTTACATATATTTTCTTTCTCACTTTTTTATAACTTTAATTTTAAATAATTTTTTGTACATATATTTCAAACTAGATTTTCACATTCATATTCATATTTGTTTATTTTATCTATTAGCTATCCTTTATTTTCTTATAAAACTTAGACTGTACATTTTTTTCAACAATAGTTATGTATCTATATTGTTAGTTATTTTCTGATCATTCTGTAATTCCTTTGATTCACTATGGTTGTTATCTTGTTTTTTTGTTCTTAGCCCTGATGAAGGCTTGAAATTCTAGCCGAAAAGTTGGCACTAATAAATAAGTTGTTACTTATTTGCGTTCTTCACTGACCGCAGCCCCAGTCTTCTCTTTATATATCCTCGATCAACTATTTCTTCATTAAACTCATTTAATACGATCAATAATCTTTTGTTCTTATTTTACACACAAAAAAAAAACCGATTGGTATTTACTAATCATTAAATACACGCAGAGCAAATAAATAAAATATATGCAAATAAAATTTTCAGAAAATATGTAAAACATTTTCTATCGGCTTCTTGGGCGCATTTGCAAGAACCCTGGGACACGTCCCTAATATTTTTCGACTCGTATAGTAAAAAAAAGTTTCATTGAAATCAGCAATCCCATGTGCGAAGCCTTCTCCCTTGTTAGTTAAATCACCCTAACTGACTTTTGAACATTTTTAATTTTTTGCTGGGCCATCACCACTTTGTTTGTCTCTTAAATTTAAAAATTTTGTTACTATCATGTATAACTCCTCCTTATAGGCACGGCAGTAAATTTGAAATATATGGACCATTATCAAATAAATTGTCACATTGAAATCTGAAAAAAAAAAATCAAGTTCTTGCACGTATTAGAATTACAGTGTTTAAGGGTTGAGTGTCCTAACGGAAAATATGAATTAAGGATCCAAAACATATTTCCTACGAAGGGATGCCCATTTTATAAAGTTGATTTTTAGTTTAGTTTGACATTAAAAAGATTTTCTAGAAAGCCCAGACAATGATCTCAAATCTTTAGGAAGGATAATTGAAAGTTGTGTAGCAAGTACTGTTCGGCCACTGCTGTGTAAGAACGATGCCGAGCCTGCCTGATTGCTCAAAGTAATCATTTTGAACAACACTTGATAAGAAAGTTAATTTTTACATTTCATTAATAAATTAGTTAAAAAAACATTTACACTTATTTATTATAGCATAAATAATTCATAACATTGAGAATCTTTGGACTTGAATATCTCCTAAACAAAGCTTTAAAGGGCACCCACAGGAAATATTTTTCTTTTTTTGGGATCCTTAATTCATATTTTCATTAGTTAGGACACTACAGGTAATCACTTTGAACAACACTTGATAAGAAAGTTAATCTTTACATTTCATTAATAAATTAGTTAAAAAATATTTACACTTATTTATTATAGCATAAATAATTCATAACAATGAGAATCTTTGGATTTGAATATCTCCTAAACAAAGTATTAACGGACGCAATATTTTATTTTTACAATATTTTCCTTGTTTTGGGATCCTTAATTCATATTTTCATTCGGTCCTGATATCCCCTAAACCATGAAACACTGTATGTAAACTTTTAATTTCTGGAGCTATTAAATGATTCATAAGGTATAATTTTTTTTTATACAAGGTGGATATCGCTATAGACACCTGTAGCACAAGTCTTCAGACATCGTGGGACTCCAACCAGTTGTTAGTTTGCCCAACAAGTTGTTCTTTCATATAAAAATCACGAATGTGGGGTATAGCCAATATGTCAATTTTGTGTTTTAGTTCATTTACAATGTGTAATTAACTTAGTTACCAAGTTAAAAGGCTTCACTTTTCTAAGCTGTCTTATTAGATAAGAAGCTTTTTAAACCAATATCAGGATTAAAATGAGTTTTTATTCTCCATATTGGCACATTTGTTTTATTTATTCATTGACCAGTTGAAAAAATATATATATTTTTATATTTATTCAACTATACTTGATAGAACTTTATTTTTTAAAAGTTTAAATTATTTGTAAATTACTTTTCTTAGAATAAACCTAAAGCTGAATTTTTCTGAAATCTTTTCGCTTTACTCTGTCCTTTGATTTTTTTCAATGACTTCAACAAGACTACTTGAAACTTGAAGCTTAAAAGTGATTTAGCACTATCTAAACTGCTCTAAAATGGTGCATAAAATGGTGTGACCTCTGTAAAAAAAATTAGATCCGGAGATATCAAGTAATAAAACGTTTGAAAAGTATTCTTTGTTTGAAACTACTTTTTCCTCCACATAAAGGCTTAAAATCTATAAAAGATATTTATACTGAACGGAACTTCATTTTTCCGACAGTTCTAGTAACGTTGGATTTAGAAAAATTGTGAGGGGTTATATATTTTTTCTTGAACGCGGGATTTCAGAAGAAAATGAATACATCCAAAAATCTAGTCCTAATGTCTCATTTAAATATACGAAAACTTATATTTAATGGTCCCAAAAGACGCTAAAAATAAAGGATCTGACTTAATTTTACAACAAAATAATTGTTCCCAATTTTACAGGAAGTATCTTTTGGTTTTTGTAATTTTTTATACATTACACTCATTTTATATGATCAACAATCTTTGTTTCTTATTCTACTTGAAAAACAAAATAATTAATACATAATAACCATTAAATAAATCCAGAGTAAAGGGGGAATACTATAATATATATAAAAATATGCTAAGGCCAAGACCCTAGTCAATATTGTATGTCAACGTACTATTTAGCTGGATTAAGGCGTTAAGTACAGCTCTAATACTATAATTTTAACGATATGTTTTACTAGACCTAATTTACCTCAAAATAAAATGAACAAAGTAATACAGTGTTTTATGATGGAGTTGAGAATGTTAATGATCCCTAACCACAAAAGAAAACTTGTTTAAAGGGTTACACTTCAAATGATTGGGGCTACGTGTCAAGGATCTCTGATTTTCCTAAATTACATGATTGCCATTTAGGATAGCAAACAATGTCGAGATGTATGCCATCAATTGATAAGTATTGATTGACAATAAGCTTATGAAATCGTTTTCATTCGTTAAACTTCGTGCATTTTCGACCGAACCCAGTCAACATTTACTAGACCAATGACTTATCTGACTTGTTATCATTGTTTCTGTTTCTTTGAATCTGGGAGCTGTCAACCTGTCCAATATTGTAATTATAAATTATTTTTAATAAATAATTTGATTCTTAATAATTATATTTTATTTTGTTTGATTCATAAATCAGGTACATTTATAATGTAATTTTCAATCTCAGTTTGAATTTACTGACAATTTTTTTTTTCAGATTTGAAATCAGCCTTGTCTTAGTAGTAATGACTAGAAATAGTAATGTACACCGCCTTATTTGCTTGATTTGTATTATTGCAACATTTTTATCAAGTTGGGCGATTGATATAAAATCACCCCTTTTAAAAGAGGGTAAAGTCAGACCTCCACCATTGCCTCCTAGTCAATTAAAGCATTATGATCCTAATTGGAGCAGCCTAGATGCAAGAATTTTACCTTCATGGTTCGATAAAGTGAAAGTTGGCATTTTCATTCACTGGGGAGTCTATGCTGTTCCTAGCATTTGCTCTGAGTGGTTTTGGATTGATTGGAAGGGTAAAACTTCAAGAAGTAATATCAAGTTTGTAATGTTAATGTAAATGAAAGTAATATTTGTAAGATCTCATTTTTTTAGGCAATCCATCTCCAAATGTAAAAGCTCAGCAGGAAATTACAGAATTTATGGAGAAGAACTATAAACCTGGTTTTACATATCAAGATTTTGCAAATGACTTTACTGCAGAATTTTTCAACGCCACCGAGTGGGCAGATCTTATTGAAAAATCTGGTGCTAAGTATGTTCAATAGAATATATATATTTTTTTAGGTTTTACCAAAAAATTTTAATTAAGTATTCAATTTTCAGATATGTTGTTCTGACTAGTAAACATCATGATGGTTACTCATTATGGCCTTCAACATTTGCTTATAGCTGGAATTCAGTTGATGTTGGACCTCATAAAGATATTATAGGTAATAAATGTTTAAGAAAGTTGAAAAACATTGTAATCTTTACAGCAATACAATTATTGCCAATGAAAAAAAAATTATTGCTACATAATTTAGTTGTCGGTAAATCTTATCTTTGATTAATTTTAGAAAAAATGATCCACTTTAAAATAATTCATTTTCAGTTAGAAAATTTACTGAATATACTTTCAAAAATAAATTTCTAGACATTGATTCTATGGTTGATATATGGATTTATTTTCCAGTCTATTATTATAAGATTAAGTATCCCTTTCTTGGGCTTCAAGTATGTTAAAACTATAAATGCTACAATTTTTAAACAACATTCGAGTACTTTTTTCTAATCTTTCCTGCCTTATATTTTGGATTAATTCAATATATTTCAATGTCTTTATATAGTGCCCTTTTTTCTGTATGCTTAGGAGGAAAGTGCATTTTTCCTCAACTTTTTTCCAGACATGATCTATTTTGGAGTAGATCTTTTAAAAATATTTGCATTGATATTGAGGTTTAGGTGAAAATATTTAGTTTTAAGGGCATTGTAATTTTTTTGATTTCCTTTTTATTCAAAAACAGGAGAAAATTTATTAGGTTAATAAGATCCTTTAAATCTAATATAAATATTTTTTAAAAATATTAATTAGAATTTTTATTTAATTTGTTTAGTTATTTATTTACATATTATTGAATTTTAAATACAAATTTACAATTCAGAAAGCCACAAAGAAAGAATGGGATAAAATGTAGCTTGTTCTAGAATTGCGAAACACTTTTGATTTTAAAGTAAAAAAAATAAATTATGTTCTTTAACCTAAATTTAATTTGGTAAAGGCAATGAACATGAAATTGTATTACATTAGATTAAGTGGTAATTTACTAGTAGTTGAAATAAAATTGCAGTAATTTAATATTACATTAAATTATTAATTAAATGTAATTAATACTAAATTATCTTTTTAAGTATGACAGATTGATTAACTTTATTAGACCCCATTCATCCCCCACATAACTGAAGAACAAAGTTAATATTACTGAATTTTATGAGTTTTTTATCACAGTGATAAGATACTCACTCTTTAGTTGTTCCTTCTATTAATCAGCAAACTTGATTTATGACTTAATAATATGCTATAAATTACAAAAAGTAGGCTAAGTTTACTTCTATACTGAGAGTATATGTTTCTCAGAAATAAAAGAAGTGATGAGATATCATCCTTTGAAATTTCTAGAATCCAATAATGACCAATGTTAGTCAAAGTTTTGAACCTATATCCTTTAAAGGGTTTAAAATTTTACCTTAAATAGGCAATCATTGAGACAACATATATAAAGTTTGTTCTTACAATCAGATTATACAAAGTAAACACATTGATTCTCCCTAAATAAACGTGATAAGAACGTAATGTTAATGACCTTTGGATAAAAAAGGAGATGAAGTGGTGTTTACTATCAAGCACATCATCTGCATACGTGTAAGATATTATTATTATGTCCAAAAAAATATTATCAGAGGTGTAATAAAACAAGAAGATTTAATCAGTCCGGAATTCTTTAAATTCATGAAAATCCTGGACTCATTATATCTTCTAGTTTTAATACACCTCTGATTTTTTTTGGGTATAATAACATTAGCTTATACAAATGTGGATGATGAGCATGATGGTTAACACAACTTCGTCTCATTGAGTTGCCTAAGGAAAGTTTCAGTATTTCCGTATGAAGTGCAGAGCACAAGAACTATCTAGGTTGTAATGACATAATATTTTTTATGATTACAGTTCCAGAGGACTACTCCAATGTAAGGCGTCTACTCACTTCAAGAGAATGTTCTATGATATGGATAGAAATGATTCTACACTCAATCAATAGATAAACAAACACCCAACATGTCCTTTTCAGTTAAGATCGGGGGGGG
>NW_027107231.1:548317-568085 GCF_000696795.3 Halyomorpha halys
TATATCTTACTTTTTGACATTTTATACCCCTGTTATTTTACACTTATGTTTTTGTTTGCCTTATGTAACTATGTGTTTGTATCTTTTTTTAGCCCAGAAGAAGCCCTGCAACGTGGGGCAAAACGTTGGCTCATTAAAATAGTATATTTCTACTATTTGAGTTTTTTTGACCGCACCCGGACCATATTCCTTTCATCAAAAATGATTTTATGTTCATTTTCAATTCCTCCGAAAAAATATATAGGGACCCCAATATTTTAGAAATTATAAAAGTTAAAATAAATCGATACACAAACATGTGACCTAAAAATTGATGTTATTTTCATTTTCTGCACCTCCGAAAACATCTGTAGGGATCCCTATATGTCAGGAATCCCAAAAGTTAAAATAAATCAATACACAGCGGGTGATGGTGATCATAAAATTGATTCATTTTTCATTGTCAGCCCCTTGAAAACATATGTAGGGGCCCCAATATGTTAAAAACTCTTAAATTAATCCATTGTCCAGAGAAAACATAAACATGGCCATATATTAGAAATAAGAAAAGTTAAAATAAAGCCTGTACTTGGAATTTTTTAGTTGAAACTAGAGATAAAACTAACAAAATATTAGTTTTAACTATAGCTAACACTTCATAACTAAATGTTAGTTGCTGATTTCAGGTAATAGCTAATGCAGTTCTAAGAGTTAGCTATGAGTAAACAGATACCAACTAACCAATTTTAGTTTTCACTGCAACTACAGCTAATTTAGCTTTAGTTTTTTGTTATAACTAAATTTTGCCCAATTCTGCTTATATACAAAATTAGTAGTATACATTTAGAAATTCATTATTTTGTGATTGGATGATCATGGAGAAAAGCCTTAAGGCTGTTCTTGTGTTCAAAATGAAAAAAAAAATCAGAAAACCTAAAAAATGTAATTGATTAATCTCTGGATTGGGATTAAATCTGAATCCATGGGAATAAAATAAATAATAAAATTATTTATTCAGTGGCTCATCACTCCTCTTTTAGATCTCTACTCTCCCCAATAGATTTCCTAGGTTTAGGTAGAGAGGAAATATTTTTGTTTATATCAGGAGTTAATGAGTAATTGATTGATAATCAGGAATTTAAAATCAGTTAAATTTGGGGAACTAATCGATGACTAGATGCACTTATTACAAATATTTTTCTATTCTTCTCTCATAGTATAACATTCCACTACAATGCTTTTAATGTTTTATTGTAATATTACTAACCTCAGCATTTGGATGAATTACATATTTAAGAAAAAATAAAATGATAAATAATATCTGTATTATTAATACTTATAAAATGGGTTCAATTTTTTACTAACAGGCAACATCTTGATAAATGTGGGACCGTCAAAAGATGGAAAAATTAATCCAATATTTCAAGAAAGATTATTAGATCTCGGAAAGTGGCTGAATGTGAATGGTGAAGCAATATATGAATCTTCTCCCTGGGATGTTTGCCAGAATGATTCCTCTCAACCAGACATATGGTATAAACAGTTAACTATTACTTAATGAAATTTTTTAAATTGCTGCTTTGCATGAATATTAAAAAAAAAAAAGTTTTGATTTTATTTTGCATTGGACCTATTCCAAAGATATTACCACAAATTGGGATTTCTTTATTGATACCATCCTACATACTTTCCTACAATTAATAGAGTTGTTGTTCATTAGCTCCAGTCTATGGTATATAATCTATGGAATGTCTCAAACACTAAATAGAAAAAAAATTTTGTTGTCACATATGTCAATGCAATCAATAAATTAGGGCATATAAAGATTTCAAAAATTTATCACTCTCTGTCCATCAATCACACAAAATTTCACCCCAGGTTCGATTAAAATAATCTTATCTCAAGGAGTTAATTAATTCTAATTACTTGTTTAAAGAATTGATACAATTCGTTTTCATTATTATCTTAAAAAATGAAAGTAAAAGTCATATAAAAAATTACTCTTTAGCAAATAACAGTCACAGTAATTTTATATTGAATTGAATTAATAAATTATTTCACTAATTATAGCTTAAACTGATTGTTGCAAATAAAACAAAATTTACTTAGTTTAAACCATTAAGAAAGTGAAAAAAAATAAATAAATAAATGTAAAAATATTAAAATTTCGGAGCCAAATAAAATCCACTCATAGCACTGAAAAGCAAACAGTATAGATAAGTTTAACTCTAGTGTGTCTGATTTACTCATTTTATGCGCCAGGAGAAACTACATAAGGTTAAAAAAAATAATAGTTTTCTTAATTAAAAAATGGCTTTACTAAGAATTTAACTTTGCAGGTACACAACCAAAAATGCAGGGAAAGACCTTTATGTAATTATGCTGAGATGGCCCAAGAGTAATAATGTCTACTTATCTTGCCCTCAGATTTCAGATAAATCTAAAATCTCTTTGTTAGGCCTGCCAGGCATTAAATTACAGGTAATATAATGCATTTTTTTTTTTTTAGTGAAATATTTACAATTTATTTTTTTATAAAGTTGTGCTTTTTTATAAAGATAGGAAATTTAGGTTAATGAGAAATGTTTTGTTACAGGGTGTGATGACAGAAAAACATTTATTAAAAATTGCATTACCAGATAAAGCTCTAGTAGAAAATGAATGGGGTTGGACTATTAAAATAAAAAATGTGGTATCACCTTAAAGGTCGCCAACTTTATTTACAATTGAGTAATATAAACACAAAAAGACTACAACAGATCATTATCAGTCTTGATATTTTTATATATAAATTTGTATAAAAAATAACATATGGCATATATAAATACTTATAGGTAAAAGATATAGTTATTTATTACTTAATAACTATAAAAATGATGTAAGATTTAAAGTACATACAAAACTTTAATTTCATGTCATAAACTTTTTTTTATTCCTCTCTTTAGTTATAAAATAACCTTCAAAAGCTATATTTAGTACACTATATTTTGTTAATTGCCTAATCAACTCTAATTTCATTTTAATAAAAAAAAAAAAAATAAACTGATGCTCATAATTTTACGAGATTTGTATTAATATTTTAAAAGCAATTCGAATTAACTGGACTCATACTTTTTTGGCAAAAAGTATAAACATCTTAGAAAAGTTTATAACTTTTGAAACCAATGTACTTATAACAATAGTGAGTTGTTAAGAAATTATTTTAAAAAAATTATAAAAGAAAAAAAATGGCATAGAAGAATTTTAGGATTAAAATTCATTTTTGATTAATAATCATCTAAAATACTAGTCCAAAGTATTTTTTAAGCTCATATCCTAATTTTTAAAATTAAGATTTTAATTTTCGTAAGCTCTCAAAGTTTACATACATATTGCATAAAGCGAGTATTAATATTTATGTCGCAATACACAATATGAGTCCAACATAATACAAACTAAATTTTACAAAAACAAGAATCAAACCTTAATCTTTCTTACAAACAGCAAGGTAACTCCATTTTGTTAAAAAAATTAAATAAAATACATGTTTTTTTAAAAAAACAAAACTGAGAGAAATATTAATACAGTGAATCAATACTCCAAAATCTAGCAATACAGTATGATGCGCACTTTAAAAAAGATTATTAGACCAAAAAACTCCAAGAAAGCTGTAAAACTGATTAAATAAAAATATTTATAGATAAACAGTTCAAATGTTAAATATTAAGGAGTCTGTTACCTTCTTGTACTTTTTTCTTGGCTCTATAATAAATTTGTGGCTTATTTATGCTGAAAGAAACCAAATCCACCATATTAAGTGCAATGAAAATAAATATTTAGAGAAATGATGGCTAATACCAATACATTTCTTAGATCTTGCATCCTTTTCATATTAATATGAATTACAAGATCATGAAGAATAAAAATTATCCATAAACACAAGAAAGTAAAGAAACACTCATCATCCATTAACATGATTAGAATTTCTATGTTCATCCTAATTTTCAATTTATTTACAACTGAGGTAACAGATAACTTAAAATGATATCAATGTCATTCAGTTATCGTATTCATTATGATAAATTTATTGTCTTCTATTTCTTGAAAACAGAATATTCTCTAAATTGTAATGACATTGATAATTACAATGAGATATAACCTAAGCCTAAAAATTACTAACAATATACTGCTATATTTACATATAATGAATAGAAATTTTTTTTTTCGACTATTTACAAATCATTAAATTTTTTACTATTTACAACAATACCTATAAGGAAATTAGTAACTTTCTTTTTCAGTGCTAGGCACTAAATAGGTATTAAAAATATCAATAAATATTAATAATCAATAGTTTACAACTAATAATTTTAAAATGAGGTAAGGAAATAATTGTAAAATTTTAAAACTTAACAGGAAGTCACAGTAACAGCAGGACGTTAAAAGATAAAAACTAATGACTGATATTTGTTTGCTTTTATCTTTTAACGAAATAAACTAATTTACATGGAACCAACCATAAAGTCTTACTGAAGTAAACTGAAAATTATCACTAATGAAGTATGACTAAAATCTCCCACTAAAATTAGGATTCTGTTGCTGTTGTCCTCCCTGTAAATAATAATAATAATAATAATAATAATAATAAATAAGTTAATATGCAACAATTGGTATAAGACTTAATAATAAAACCAAACACAGAAACAATCATTACTATGATTCAAGTATATACATACGAGGGTGGTTTGAAAAGTTCTCAGAATATACTAGAAAGAAGTGTGTTACCTCGGTGGAACTACTTTTATTTTTCAACATAGTCTCCTTGTAGACTAATGCATTTGGTCCAGCAATGTTCCAATGCCTTGATCCCATCTCAAAAATGAGATTCATCCAGGCCTGCAGAATACCTCTCCAATTCGGCTGTCACTTCTTCCACTGTAGGAAATCTCCATCCACCTAGGAAAATTTTCAGCTTGGGGAAGAGATGAAAGTCTGATGGTGCCAAATAGCAACAATTCGTACCTCAGTTCATGAAGTTTTGCCATGGCAATAGGACTTGTGTGCAGGCGGACGTTTTCCTGATGAAAGATGACTTCTTTCCTTGCCAAATCAGGCCTTTTTTCGCGTATCTTTTCCTGTAGTTGGTCTATCTGGTGCGTTTATAGTCCAATGTCAAGAGCCGCTGCACCCATCTTGCAGATAATTTTTTCATTCCCAATTCTTCAGTTAAAATGTGATATACCCATTCAGATGTCTTCCCTACAGCTTTAGCAATCTCACGGACTTTCAGTCGACGATCCTCCATGATCTTTTTATGTACTTTTGCGATAAATTCTGGGGTCATAGCACTTTTTGGTCGTCCACTACGCGAATCATCTAAGCTCTCCCAACCAAATTTAAACTACCTGGTCTACTTGGCTACAGTTGAATATGAAGGAGCTGAGTCTCCCCAGTGTGTTCTGAAAGTCGACATGAATTTCCTTTGCTTTCATACTTTTATTTACAAAGTACTTAATCACTGCTTGAATCTCAGTTTTTTCCATTGTCATAAATCACTATGCATAAAATAACAACAGAGTCATCACCACCACTCACCCCATGTGTTCACTCACAAAGGAAGTGTGATTATTGCGCAGGAACCTCGTAGCTCTAGCACTGACATCTAATGATGATTTCGAGAACATCAAACCACCCTTGTACTTAAAATTACAAACGCCAAAGCTGGAGATGGCTCCATACCAATAATATTTAATATCTACTACATTTTTGTGATTTAGAAGTGAAATCCAAATATATATAATTGCATCCATCATCTTGTCTATCATATATCTACTACTCGTCGGCCATTTTTCAGACTGTGGGTCATTGTTGGAGTGGAACTAGGTTGTTGCCGTTACTAAGGAAAAATCAATTCTAGCGAGTTTTATGGTATATTTGTATTATTTTCTATTAAAAAAAAACTGATTTTTATTATTAAAATGAAAGAAACAATTTCTTCAAGGTAAAAGACAGCACAAAAAAATAAATAAATAAAAGCCTTGCGGAAAACAATTAAATTTCTAATAGCGTGTGTTGAGAGCTGAGACATCTCCAACTTTCTTCATTTGCATGAATTTGTCAAAATAAACAAAATTAAGCTTCAGACCAATGTCCTCCAACTTGTTATTCCCCACTTGTACCATTTGGAAAGTAGCATAGATAATTTCCCCATTGACTCAGATGACATATACTGCTAAAGATGGATCAGTCTTCTTGTGATCCGAAACATAAGTTTCCTAGTATAAAAAATGAAATGAACTTGTTTGAAATCAGTTTCAAAATATAAAAATCGGAAAAGGAGCCAAGAAAAGGATGGAGGTATAAGCAATTAGCAGAAATTAATGTCTTTGACACGGCTGCAGTGAAAAGATTTGTTTCGATCAACCTATCTCTGTAAGTATTAGCAAGTTTGACTTACATATAAAATAAATATTAGATAAAAAATTCTGTATCAGCTGACTTAAGGGTAAAATTGACTAAACTTCCTGAAAACTATAATAACTCTTAAATAAATACTTGGCTCTTACCATGGTTGGAATATAGTTGTTACCTATAGAGAATAGCAATTAATTATTTATATTCTTTTGGTTGTATATTGTATTTGTATTAATTTTTAAGATTTATTAATATTTTATAGAATTTTTACAGTTTTATCTCAGAAATCTCTTCTAATTATTAAATTTGTTTCAAGATAATAAAAATTAAATAAAACAAATGACTGTCTGCTGTCCAAGTTTTTTCCAAAACTATCAAGTCCATTAAGATTTGACACCAAAGTCAAAGATCACTTGATGATCCTTGGAACTAGTAACTACCCTCCGCCTTGGGTTTCAAATGGCAGTCAATTGGATGTTTCCTACAGCCATATCTTAGCCATTTATGAAGTTAGAGGAAAATCCTTTCTTAAATATTACAAAAAAAAAAAAAATAATAAAAAAGAGGAAAAAAATCAGTATATATAAATTAGGATGAGGGTGAAAGTGGAGGGTACCATAATGATAAACCATATGTGCATTAATTCCTTTCTTAGCTTCAGTTTTTAGGATGGACAGTCAATTTGTTAGTTATTGAATTACCTGAAACATCATGCTTTGATGAAAGTCAGGGGGTGCTTGAGGTTGCTGTCCCCCTCCTGGATGTGAGAGGCGTACCCTCTTTGCGTTAGGTCCACTATGTCCATGGCTGCTACCTTGTTCCGATTGGCCACCTCCACCTTGACCTCCCTGTGAATGTTACCAGTAAAACCAGAGATAGACAATTATGTTTTCTACTAAAATGGACAATCATTTTTCAATGAATAATTAATGATTTTTATCAAATAACTATCAATTTCTGTAAGATCATAAAAATAAAACATTATTAAGAATTAAAAATCGTCATTATCTGTTATAAATTAAATTACAATAGGTAATAAAGATTTAGATGTTATTTCCAACACCAGTATAAAACTTTAAGGGTAATCTAATAAACAAAAAAACAGTATCTCAGAATTTTTCTTTTATTATAAACATTACCTGGTTAAAATTTAATCAAAAAATTATTTCCATATTTATAATGATTAATGTGTGATGGGAATTGCTCCTATACTCCTTATGGACATGAGGTTTTTTTTTTTTTTATTTCAGAAACAGAAATTAGCAATAGAATTAATGTAATGTTTTCCATTAAAAAAATAAATCAAACTCTGTGGGCATAAAAAATACATAAATAATTTGGCATTTGATAAGTTAAACTAATAAAAGAAAAAAGATACATACATTATTTTGCTGGTTAGGTCGGGTGTTATTCTTATCTGATTTGTCTTCTTGATCATCGTCAGTCAAAAACTCACGTTTTGGATAAGGTATTGCGAACCCAGCAAAAACACTACAAAAAAATACAATTAATATGTTAATTAATACATGATAAAGGCATTTCAAATATTGATATGCCAAATTAACTATAACTTTGTTTCCATGCCCAGTGGCTTGTTGAGCCTGGGCTGGAGTGCTAGTCCTCAAGTCTTAGGAACAGAGAGAATTGTTATTGTTTAGGATTGCTCATTGTTTAGTACTGTAGATAAACCACGATATTTAAGGGTTGAAGCTCAACGTTAGATAGCATCAGTATAGCTTGAGCACACATTCCCATGACAGATAAAGCTTATTTTTAATGTTTTAAATTACATGATTAATACTAGTTAGTTTTTACCTTCCATTAGATCTTTTTCATTAAAAACTGGTTAAATCTTCACCACTCAAAACTCTTTGATTGAACAAAAATATTTGTCATCCATCTCTACTGAACATGATCAGTATTTATTACTTTTTTTCAATACCTATTGTTATTTGATCCTCTTTTATGTAACAATGCTTTAACATAATTGAATAATGATTACTTTCATACATTATTTCCGTACACTCATCATTATTATTAATATTTTTGGCACATATACCACTCATCATATTTCTGTTAAATATCAACATTTTTATTTTTGTATTTAATTTTTTTCAATGTACAATATTTATTTTACCTATAATTTTTACAACTTATACCTTATGTAAACTTTGTTTCAATTTTAGCCTTGATGATGACCCAATATGTTAGGTTAAACATCAGCATAGTTAATAAGAATTTAAAAAAATTATTTATCCTGATTATTGTCAAAAATAAACATAAAACATTATACTACACAATCTATTAGCAACTTAATAAATGAAAAACTAACTCCTGAGTTGGAAGAGGTTCTTCTTGAAAATATGGATCCTGCATGGCTATTTCTGAAGTGATTCTTTTATTTGGATCCATCAACAACAGTTTCTGCAACTACAATACTTATTAGTATATTTTTAAATCTTGAGATTTAAGTTAAAAATGTAAATAAGATGAATAGTCAATGAAATTTATCTCACCAAATGGAAGGATTTACTATCAGGTTTGATCTTATGCCGATCCATATATTTAACTAAGGAACAGTTGGAATAACTGAAATAAAAATTATAAAAAGCAAGATTAAAATCTATATTATATATAATAATAACATAACTGCTAAAAAAAAATCAAAAATGAACAGAGGTTTAGAGGATATGACCATATCCTTTTCAAAATATTTAATTGTTTATGTCAATCTTAATTTTTAATATTATAGTAGTTTCTACTAGTTTATTATTCTATTAACAAGTAAAACTAGACATCATTCATGCTGTCCAGAAATATATCATGAACAAATTCAAGCATATTTCAAGGATCTCAAGGCTATAAACTGTAAAATTCAAGGCACTTTTCATCAGTTTACCAAATTAAATTTAAAATAAAATTGTAAGTATAAAATGTTCTATTTTATCAGATTCAGATAAAATGTACAATGGAGACTTCAGAAAGAATTAAAATAATTCAAATGTTCACCAAACAAAAATAGCACACAGAAACAATGATTTCAGTTATAAATAAATAAAATTTGTATTTAATATATATATATTAATTATCATATAATTTATTGCATAAAGGATGTCTTCCCCCAAAAATATTATCCTTACAGATTTTATAGGAAACATAGGTTTAAACAAAAAAAGTTCCTATGAACATAAGTCAGCAAAAGAAGTTTTGAGTACTTTTTGTGCCAAAAATAAAAAAAAATAAATAAATAAAAGAATACATTTTTCAGTACTTTTTTGCTATGAATGAAGAAATGGCTCATTGCATTAAAAAAAAAAAACGTTTACATTTGACCCTGAATAACACCTTTGTAGTTGCATAAAACCATGAAAATATATTTTGAAACAAAGTCTCAGACAAAATGTCCCATTAATGAGAGAGTAAACAAAAGAAAAATATTGAAATAAGCACATAATCTGGCTTAGTACCGTAAATTTATATACAAATAATAAAATAACAGTAATGAAAGAATTGATCAAACTGAGACAAATATTAATTTATTTTATAAAACCTTTCTAAATAATTACAATAATAGCAGACGACAAAATTACTCAGATTAATAAAAATATTTGACCACTGTTTCTAAAACTGAAAAAAAACAAACAAAAACAATGTAACTTATAATATTTCCATCAGACTTAATCAAAATAGTATTACAATCAGTTTTTTCCTACTTTCATAGTGAATCTTTAAAACAAACAATAAATGAACTAGTCCCAATAAAATATTTTTGATAGAAAATAATTCCTAACAAAAGTGACAATAAACAAACAGAATATACTTACTTTGATCTTTTGAAATCTTTTAATAAAGTAGGATGTTCGGGCATTTTCCTGATATCTTCCCAGTCTTTTTCCAATGGGAAACCCATAACATTGAATATCCTAGTTGCAAAACAAAAGACAAAAAAAAATAAAAATCTAATTACACTTGTGCACTTAATTTTTTTAAATAATGGAAATTGAAACAAGCATTGTTAACAATTAAACAGACAAAGAATTAGTACTGCTTAACTGCAATTATATGTTGTTTTTTTTTAAAAAGAATTTATAAATATAAAAAATGCTAATAAATCTTGAAACCAAATACTAAGTAGATTCAGTACAGATTCATAAATTCAAACCTAAGTTACTTGATAATCAGTTTTATTGGTGCTAACACCTTTCTTGATAGAATTTGAATTGATAAAAAAAATGAAAACTTACAGTTTTGATTTGGATATGTGATAAACACTACTCTATAAAGTTCATTGCTCTATTGTTGAAAGTTCATAACAGTACTGGACGTATTATTGAAATCTTCCAAGAAGAAATATTCTCAAGAAATACCTAAAGTAATATCTCTAATACATTGACGAAATGCTAATTTATTTAAAAATAAATTAGTAAAAGAATCAACTATGTATACATATCAATAAAACATAATTTCCTAGACTTTTAAAATTACATCTCATTACAAAATATACGTTGGAAATTGCCCTTTTCTTCTTGAAGAATCTATGATACAATCATAAATAAAATTTAAATTTTTTAATGACCCATAAATAAAGAGGATGAAAGGAAAAAAAGTAAATGAATTGAGGGGAATATTTGGGTTGGATGTAAAAGAAAAAAGAATATGATTGAAGTCTTGCGTTCACCTTCCAGTTACTAAGCATATTCAATCATTCCTACCCAGTACTTTTATGAATACCTATCTAATTGATCATGGTGATATGGATTGCTAGTTTTGATATCTTCCTGCCTGCAATGAAAGATAGGCTCTGATGTCAACAGCTCAGCAAATATACACCCAATAGCCCATATATCTGTAATAGAAGATTAAAAACATTAATTTATATAAAATGGTAATTCTATGCCTGTTAACACTTATCTCAAAAAGAGTAACTCTTTTTACATCTCATAATTCTTATTACAGAGTGTAACATTAAACATCTTTACAATGAACAGCCATAGGTCTGATGGATTTGTCCGTTACTGAGAAGTGTCCAGTAAGAAAGTGTCTTTGCTTCTTAAAAAAATGAATATGAATATATCAAAAAAAGTTTATTAATTTGGATAAAAGAAGTTTATTTGTAATTTTGTATTCTATTTATAGAGATATTTTTTTAATTTAATATATTTACAAATTTAAAAAGTAGTAAATCAACTTGGTGAACATGCTATGCCGGATTTTAAAGTGTTCTAACCATTCTCTGGATGCTTTAAATGTGTCTTCTAACACCTGAGCAATTTCAAGAGCTTTAGGTTGGATGATATGTCAACTTATTCAAGGTTACAGTTATAGGGAGATCAATACTCCTTTCAACAGAGATAAAAGACGATAGGGTATTGTGTATATGTGAATTACAAACTCATGTTATATTAAAATATTCATCTGTACAATCAAATTTAGTTTATTAAACATTGAGGAGATCATAATGTTTGTTTTCAAATAGAAATTCATGTACAAATGGTGAAATTAATTTTAAAAACATTCAGTTGTGTACCAGATAAGTGACTTAGAGAGGCACTGATTCTAGTCAGAAGGGAAATTTAGTCAGTCCTGCCTGCCAGGCCCTTGATAGTCAATGTATCTCTGAATCAGTGGCCATGGGAACTATCCATTGCCATTAGGCAACGGCCATGGGTAAGGAAGGCTTCCACTTTTGATCCTGAAGGGATTTATGTGTATAGTCCCGGCTTACTTAGTACTAACCAATCTCTCCACAAAAACAAACATGTTACTCATAATCAGCTTTTAACATCAGAAAAATAAAGTGACAGATTTTTTTTTGCAGTTGATATATTTTTAAAGATAGTTAAGATGATGGTTGAAATTACAACAGACGTTCCCTTAAACATTCAAGCCAAGACCAACAGGCACTGGATAAAGTAAATCAGTATAAAAAAACAAATGCAATTACATAAAAACGTTTTTAAAAAGGTGAGTGAAGAAGGATACATACATTTTAAGGATAATAAACCCCTAATATGATTTTATATTACATTCATAGAATCATTTTTTAAAAAGTTGAGGATCTACTTTCTACTTTATTTTATAACATATAAAAATGTATTCATTTTTCTCAATCACAAAGCACTGCTCTAGACCAGAGGTTCTTAGAGTGTATGCCAGGTGTGCAACAAATGAATGCCACTTTCTCAAATTATTACAAAAATAAAATTAAAAATTATATATATATATATACAAATATAAATATACAGTGCCTACCAGGATTTACTTGGCACTGGTTTTTCTACTTATTCAACCACTCTAAGGATAATAATTATGTTTATATTATTTTTTAGCCTAATAAGGGTGCCAAAATCCTTTTTTTATTCTATTTTTGGATCCTATAAAATAGTACGACTCTTTAACTGTACAAAAAATGAAATGATTAACATAAAAGATTAATTAAAAAACTTATTCATTCCAAATAAAATAGTAGAAAACACAGGCAACTCTAATACCAAATAGTCATCATATGTACACTATTTGATCCAGAAAATGCTGATGACACCTGAACAATATCTACTAGACCACCACATAATTCAAATTTTCTGAACTCTCTAAGCACCACACTAATATGTGGTTTGTTTACTCCATGAGATTCTATACTCTCCTCTTTATCTCCTTTAACTCGGCCTTATCTAATAATATTTTAATGATTACTATCACAGTAACTTCTGGGCAGCTGATAAGTAACGGTAAAGTATGATTTTTATTATAAAGCTACATAACATCTATTTAAATGAAAAATATAATTATTAAATTAATTTTTAAAAACACTAGAAAAAAGATATAAGCGAAAAGGAAATATTAGAAAGTCCGAAACAGACAGTTTTAATTAGTGTTTTGCCAGGAAGAATCACGTACAATAGTAACATTTCATGTAATTACAATAAAAATATCACAAAAAATCCTTTTATTTCTTAGTTTTTAATGTTTTTCCAGAAGTTGCTTGTTCATATGCCAAGCACTAAATATGGCTCTATGTTTTAATGAACTAATATTTCTGAAAGGATAAATAACTCCAATTTCTTATGAAAATTCAAACAATTCATTTTCTGATCATCTTAAAAATTACAATAACTGTGAAACAAATAATAATAATTTTTTGTAATTGATAAATTAGTTAAAGGAATAATCTAAATTTGTCAATAGAGGAGATTCAAAAATTATAAAATTTTATATAGATCATATTTTTATAATATAGGTAAAAACGTTAGAACTATTGGTGTTGTCAAAACAAATACAATAAATTGTTTCATATAAAAACAAAGAAATATTTGCATGAAATTTTAGTTGCATTAAAAATTGTGAGGGTTAAATGGTGTAACAAAAAAAAATCCAAAAAAGGTAATGTAAATATAAGAGGTGCATAGCATAAGCAAACTTTGATCAGAGAATAAAATTAGAATTAGAACATAACATTCTTGAAAAGTTATGTGCATGTTGGAAGTAATTTTGCAAGTAATTGTAATAATCATTATTATAAGAAAAGAAACAAGAGCTCACCTATGGCTTTGGTGTAATGCCTTGCACCCAGTAACAGTTCTGGTGCACGGTACCAAAATGTTACAACAACAGGATCAAGATCTGCTAGAGGTTTCAGTGGTGCATTAAAAAGTCTTGCAAAACCCATGTCAGCTATTTTAACCCTTCCTCTTTCTGGTCCTTCTCCCATCACTAGAATGTTGGCTGGTTTCTACAATTAAAAAACCAAATAAATAATGAAAACAATTAAAACTTTTAAAATATAAGTTACCAAAATTTATGTTCAAAAAGCCTTAATAAAAACTTTTAATATCCTGTTTTCATAAAAAAGAGTGAAAGGCTGCATATCAAGAATGTACAAAAGTACATGAGGGGATTCAGAGTTTTCTGGTACATACTTGATCAGTACAGGTTTTACAGGTTCTAACAGAACTAAGATTCAAGTTATTATTCAATAATAAGCAATGTGCTGCCAGATAATTTTTGATTATCTCAAGCCAGCAATGCTCAATGGTTTAGTAGGACACACAGATGAAATGAAATGAAATGAATGAAATGAAATGAAAAAATAACTTTATTCTTTATTATTAATACAGATGCTGTATTAAGAAGTCCTAAGGTTTTCAGCATTAGGTACAGAATCTGAAGAAGTATCCTAGAATGTGAGAATGAAATAAAAGAAAAAAATTGGCCTCTTCCACTGGAGAAAAAAGCCAGAATAACTGCTATCATTATACTCATTACTAAAACTGAACATGTGTGATTAAGTTCATAACTAGCAAAGTTTATGATTTAGGAACATGATAATTTCAAACCAATATTTTATTCTTACAACTTTTTTCTTTTTCAACCACTTAACTTGCAGGCTCGAGTTAATTTGAGTGGACTAAACAGGCCAAACTGTGCACAATCGAGGTAATTCGAGTGGTGTTGTATTTTATAATTTTTTCACTCAAATATAATCGAGAATTGAAATAACAATATGATAATAATAAAATAAATAACAATAATTTATTCTCTGTAATAATCCTCTATATATAGCTTTAGCCTATGTTTACATAAGGATATCCAAAATTAAAATAAAAATTTTGTTTATTTTTGTATTTCTCAAAGTTTTTTGCCAAGACAATGTTCTAAATTGTGTTTTTTACAAAAAAATTGCGTTAAGAGGTTAATAATAATAAAAATGTGGTAAACAAATGTGAAAGACAAATTGGTACATAAAAAATATTGATTAAATCTTTATGAAAGAAAAAATAAAAATAAAATTGTTCAAAATTGAATTTAATCAATCCTTACCAAATCTCTGTGCAGAACCCAGTTTGAATGAAGATAATGGATTCCATCCAGAATTTGGTATAATAAAGACTTCACCATTCCTTTTGGGACCATTACTGGTTTTTTATTTGCTTTGGCAGCACGATGGAACTTAATAATATGCTGAAAAAGAAAACAAAATAAGAAATGGTATAAGGCAGTAATAAAAAAATTTAATTTTTATAATTTATTAAGTCTTTACTTTAAAGTACAATATTGATACTAAATAGCAAACTATGACAGTTATGTTTGTTGATTACGTTTCATATGAGGAAGGAATTATCAACAACTAAGGAAGGAAAGAAAAGACAAGTTATCCTATAGATCAACCATCTATTCTTGCCAGAGTCAGATGGCTAAGATTAATTCTGCGAGAACTTCACAAAATCTGGTCAATGGCCTAATCGTCAAAAATTATCTATATTAAATTAAAAAGGAATCACCACAAAATTAGAAAATATAGAAATAATTTGAATGAAAATTAGTAAGCCTTTTCATAGTCTACTAAGTTCTAAATTAAATACTTGAAATAAGTTGTGGGATAAGGCAGAGAAAACACTGCACAGACTCTAATCTACATCTACACATGGTATACTGTCATCTAAATGAACAATAAGGTAAAGAATAACGCATCTCAACCCCATCTGTTCTCTAAACCATTCCAGTGTTTTAGCCTACTAATGTATTTATTTATTTCACTTTAAATAAAAGGAAAATAAAAAATCTGGTGTGATGCACACATTCCAGACCTTGTTCTTACTAAAACTAGTTTGGACATATGCATTACAAATGTACGGAATCGCTAAACAGAGTCACATCGAACGAATACAATCTTTCCAATCCAAGATACTATGACTTATGACTAAAGCACCATTGTAGATTAAAAACAAGACTTTACATACTGGCTTACAAATTCTAATAATCACCGAATACCTTAAACTTTTACTTGGTACAATGAACTTATCACAAACATTTTCATGAAAAGCTACTCAGAAACCAAATCATGCCAATAGGACATTTGGGTTTCAATCTCATGTATGGCACAAAGGAGGAGACTAAAAAGAAAATGGATGAGAGACCTACAAATATTGTTGTACAGTGGCAACATTGGCTGAGAGGTTCTGTGTGGGTTTTTGTAGTGGTTGGAACAGTTGTTGTAAAACATAAAAAAAATTAGATGATCAGATTAGAATCAAAAGTAAGCCTAGTCAATTATTAATATGCAACAATTGAGAGAAGGAAATGGTTGAAGATAAAGCATTTTAGAAATGAACGTGAAAAGTAACATATACAAAAAGAAATTATACTGTGCTTAAATGCTTCACTAAAAATGAGCTAAATCACTCCAGCCAGCAAAGGAAGTTATGATTAATAAAATATATATTGAGGATTTTCCACAATTATTTGAGGAAAAGGAGATTGGAAATACAGGTACACTAAAGTTGAAAGTTCACAAAGGTGTGGTTCCAGTGTGTGAGTCACCAAGGAGATTTCCAATCATACTCAGAAAACAAATTAAACAAGAGTTATAGAAACCAGAAAAATTAAATAAGACATGTGAAGTGGAACATCCAATGGAATTGACCACAAATATGGTATTAGCTGTAACACCCAAATGAAACTAAGAAGAAAATAAAATAAGAGAAGCAGAGGAAATAGGCTTGCAAATAAATGAAGATAAAACAAAGTATATGATTGTAAGCAGAAAAATCCACCCTAACAACATGGTCTACATGGAATGAAAATTGTTTCTGAATAAATGATCAATGGACTGAGATAGACCGGAGAATAACAAGTGTGAACAGAGCCTTCTTCTCTTTATTATGAATACTGAAATCCTCCCAAAAAATCTGAAACTAAGGGCGTACAATGCCATGATAAAGCCAGCTCTTACATACAGCTCCGAGACCTGGGCTCTAAAAGGTATCCTAGAAAGCAGAATCAAGAGATTTGAACATAAAATCCTTCGTATGATTACAGGAGTTATCTGAGATCAGAGCCTTAACACACGGAGGAGGAGAATTAACAGTGAACTGCATGCAGAGACTGGTCAGTCAATATGCCATGACAGGCAAGAATGTTAAGATGGGGAGACATGCGGCTCGTAGCAATCTATTATAATGTCTCTACACAACAATGAATGCTAGTGTAATTAGCAAGAGACCACGTGGGAGGCCAAAAACCAGATGGCTAGACAGAATTGACAAAGATGCGAAAGAGCTGCATGCAGAAAAATGGAAAGCAGTAGCCCAAGACAGGCAGGCGTGAAGAAGGCTGGTTCGGGCGCCCAAAGAACTATAAGGTCCATGGAGCTAACCGAAAATAAACAAATTAAAAAAAAACACTTTTCACCAGTGGAAACACGGTCTGCATTTGTACAGCAAATGTAGTATTACCACAAATGTAACAAAAATTGACAACTGTAATGATACATTTCCACAGTATTTTGTTTTAGATAAAAAAAAAGTTATAATTACACTGTTTATCTTTAAGTTGTAAAACACGCACGTCGATTTCGACTATTACAGCACTTACTGGATAAACGGTCTAAACTTCCAATTCATTACAAAAGACTGATCAACATGACTGTAATAAGGCCAATCTGGACAAACGGAGTTGAGCTTTGGGGCTCCACTAAACCTTTGAATTCCTCTTGTAACCAATCCTTACAATCCAAAATCCTTAATAAAATCCTCAATTTCCTTACTTAGTCACACATAAAATCATAAAATTTGAACCGATCTCCACATATTAGAGTTACTAACTTAGAAGGTAAAGATCTTAAGTCTCTTGGCTGTAAGGGAAAGAAAGAATATACAATCTCTGATGGATGTTTCATGCTTGGCCACAGAGTGGTTATCCCACCAAATACTCAAACACTGTTAAAACTACACCTTGCTCATAGGAGAATTTAAAATGAAAGATTTGGCTTGCTCTCTCACTAGCACTATTGGCCATCCATTAATCAGGACATAGGAAACCATGGCCAAGCCATGTTTTGCCTGCCTGAAAAATTCTAAATCAGTTTCATTCACATCAATGAGAATACCCAAATGCTCCCTGGGATAGAATTCATAGCATTGAAGAAGAGTTTGCTAAGTATAGACGTATACTCTAAATAGATGAGTATTGCAATCACTTATTTAACTACTTCTCAAGCCATAGATGATATCCTTGAAAATACATTCGCTCAATTTTGTGTTCCGAAAGTATTAGTTTTGGATAATGCACCAGAATTCTTTTCAGAATACTTCATAATCTAAAAAAAAAAAAAAAAAAAGGCATTCTAATTCATTATACATCAGCAGTGTATGACCTACCCATAGTAGCTATGGATACCTCCAGTGAGCCAAGAAGTGAATTATGCCGGCCTAATCCGTGTGAAAGAAGGATCATCCACTTGGCAATCACACCCTTCAAGTATTTTTTCTTCTAGCAACTCCGAATGTCCCCTTCCTAGTACGATAGGGTCACCAAGCTCAAGAGAAACTTCAGCCTTAGGTAGTCTGGAGCTAGACAATGATGAAATATCAACCTAACACAGTCTGAAAGAGGCACCAATTTTACAATACTTTGATGAGTCAAAAAGCGTTAAAACTCAAGTAGATACAAGTGCATAGGGTGTGGTTGCAGAATTGATACAAGATGGAAATCCTGTAGCTTACACATAAAGAACACTAATTGTGGGGGAAAAAATATGCCCAGATAGAGAAGGAAACACTGGCAATTGTGCTTGTTGTTAAAATATTTCAGAAATATGTGTTTGAAAAAACAATCCATTTTCAATCCGATCACAAGCCTTTAGAAATAACTTTTACAGAGTTTAAGTGATGCACCCAAGGAAATACAGATATTACTTCAGCTTATTGGTAATAATATTGTAGTCCATTTAATAAAAGGAGTCAATGTAAGTATTGCTATGTATTGACAATCCGGGGTATTATTAAGGTGTTTCGTCATCTACACCTATACCTGGTCAGGGTATCCTTCTGGGAAGCTTTTAGCATCCTCGGATGTGGAAACATTTGTATTAAGTTTGTCACATTACCAGAGGCCCCTGAGAAAATTAGATTGGCTAACCTTTAAGTATCGAAGCAGAAAATAGGTTAGGACGAGGGACCAGAATCAAATTAACCAGGTGCAGGCCCTTCCTGGACAAGTCAAACTTTTTGTTACATATCCTCGGCCCTGAGGAGGGGGACGCCTGCCTCGGGAGTCTTCGGACATCAACGACCAATGAGATAAGAGATTTCAAAATAAGGTAACGCCCTAAAAGGAGTAGTGGGAGAAAAAGAGTAGGGTAACAAGGGCAGGAAAGTGAGACATTGCAGGACCAGACGGGGAGAAGAACAGACGGACACTCAACAGGAAGGCTTGAACGGGGAAGCACCACCACAGTCAGGATGCTGACTGAGACACTAGACGAAGTCGTGAGAAGGGCCACCAGACCTAGACATCCCTTATGAAACAGAAGACACCTACGGCACTACATCCCACGGCATCAGCAGCTATAAGTATAAATTAACTAATAAGTAATCATGTAATAATTTATATTTTATGG
>NW_027107231.1:568185-578817 GCF_000696795.3 Halyomorpha halys
AATACAAAGGTATTTAATTGGTAAACTGGTAAACACACAAACAGCCTTTGGAAAGGAATCCAATTATAATAATAGTTTTTAGGACTCAATTTATAATCAATTAATTAACTTATTTTGGATAATTGCCTTCAGCGATTATCCTGGCATCCCAAGTAAATCTGCTACTAGTACATAGCAGTATTGTATGCTGATGCTACGGCAAGACTACCTTCTACGGATATGGAAGAAAGATATTATAGAGGTCTAAATAATAGAAGAAAGCGATAGTCTAACAAATGAGAATTAGTGCAGCAACATTAGAGAGCATTTTAAGGAAGAAGTCAATGTAAAATTAAAAGTGTTTCTAGAGAATAGTGGCATGATGAAGAGAAGAGGCATTCATGTGGCAAGAAATATAAGTGATAAAGAACAAAAATGTAAAAATCTTGAAATAAAATTAAATTAGAAGATATTGCAATTAAGGGAAGCTCTGGAAGTAGCAACAGATATTCTAGAGTTCTATTTATTAGTTCTATTTACTATTTAATAATTAAATAATTTTTACTACTTTTTTACTAATTTTTACTATTATTACTATTTAATTTTAAATAATTTACTATTTAATAATTAGTTCTATTTATAAACATAATTTTTTTATAATGGTGGACTATTTTTCATCTTTTTTTTTTTTTCAATTTAAAAAGAGCACAATATCAGCACTAAGACAAATGTTTGCAAGATACAGTATACCGTAGGTAGTCTGTTCCAATGAAGGTACTAACTGTAGCTTCAAAGAATCTAAATTATTTCCCAGAAAGTGGAATTTTACATTGAAAAACACCATTGCCACAACATAATTAATTCAATGGAAAGGGCGATTCTGCAGTTAAGCAAGTCAAGAAATAGTTGAAGTGGATTGAAAATGGAGAAGATAAGGAAGCAGCATTACTAATATGGAGAAAAACACCTACAGCAGGTATGTTAAGAAATCCTACACAAGAACTTTTTAGGAAAATTTTAAAAACTACACTTTGTAGCACCAAGTAAGGATTGAAGCAGAAAGTTAAGATATGATGCAATACTGGAACAACTGAACAAGATGATTCTAAGGGGGCAAGCAGTGGGGGTTCAAAATGAACTTACCAAAACTACAAGCCAGTATCAAATAAAAATTTATTATATTTAAAGGTTAAATTTATAAACAAAAACTACTCCAAATAGAAACATAAATAAAACGTATATTTCTATCAAAAAACAAAATAATAATAATATAACTTCTTGAATAAAAGATAAAATAAATTGAAATGAACACTATTAACAAACAATAAATAAATAAACATTACTTAAAACACAAATAATAAATAAATATAAATTGATTTTTAGAAATTAAATATTACTATTAGAAATTTTATAGTTTAATTTTTTTTTAAAATAGTTTATTTATTTTTTTTTTCCCGGCAGAGTGCACTGCAGCCACAGAGGGTCTATTATCTACCCACAGGGGACTCTATCAGTCTCATTTTAAAGAGATGCTTATTCACCTGACAGGTGTCCCATATATAGACCTTTCATCCATCTTAAGAGTACTCTTGTCCATATTAAAAAGAGTGTTACTTCTTCTTGGGCAGGGTCCCCTTAGGAACAACTTTGACTGCTCCAATCCTCTGGCGTTTGTCCAGAATAACCCATACTAGTCTTCAGCAATCATTTTGATGTGCCTCTTCACATGGCTGAGACTAACACCACACATGGGTCAGGTGTAAAGGGCGTGGTCTCAGATCCTTTCCTTACAAGATAATCTGCATGCTCATGGTAGTGGTGCCCATGGCACCAGTCATCATAAAGCATGCCAGTCTGTGAAGTTTCTTAAGCCAAGTTTGGGATTTCCTGGTCATAGCCTTATGCTACCATACGATATCAGCGTATAAGACTTAAGCATATTAGGTCATACCACTGCCATGTACAACCAATAAATAACTTTTGGTTTAAGGCCCCAGGATTTGCCTACAGCTCCTTTGTATGCTTAAAGACGCATCAGTGCCTTCATACTGGTCTTTTCAACATGAAGTTGCCATTTCAGTTTACTATCAAGAGTAAAATCAAGATATTTGACTTCACTGCAGAATTCCAATTGTTCACTGATGCGGCGATATGATTGCAATATTCCGTCTGTTAGTGAAGACACAAAGACTGACTTTATGAGGATTGATGCCAAGGCCATATTCCTGACACCAACCATTCATAAGGTTTACCGATGTGTGAAGCAATCCTGAAATAGTCTCTGGAAATTTACCTCATATCAGCACAGCGATATCGACAGCATATCCCTGCGTATAAAAACCTGCATCATTAGATTTGATCAGTAAGGTGTCAACCACCATGCACCAAAGGAGAGGTACCACCTCACGGACAGCCACCAACGGGCTTCATCCACATTTTAGTGTGACCTAGCTCTGATGTAAGCAATCTTCCTTCCCGCATTCCGTTAATCCATCTGGAAAAAAGCTGTCCCACCTCTTTAATTTCCATGGCTCTTGCGATGGTTCTATAAGGGCTACATTAAAAGGAACATTCAATGTCAATAAAGACACCAACCATAATTTCCTTGCTCCTCTCAATCCTGGACACTAAGTAGTGTAAAGCATCCCCACAGGATTTACCGGCTTGGTAGGCAAATTGTGCGCTGGATAGCTGTCTCTCTACCAGCGTAGTTTCCCTAATATGTCTGTCTATAACTTTCTTAAGTACTTTCATTAAGAAAGATGTCAGACAAACAGGTCCATAGACCTTGGGGTCGTCGTAAGACGCTTCCCCCGGTTTAGGTATATAACATACTTTCGACACTCCATCTATTTGGAATGTGACTCAGTGCCTAACTACCCCTTAGTAATACTAGGAGATATGGTTTCAGGACTGGTAGACCTTTTTGTAATAAGCCCATAGAGATTCCATCCTTACTGGCTGATTTAAAAGAAGAGAAAGATTTAATCGCCTACTCAACCTTTCCAGAATTGACAACCCTATTTGCTTCGACCCACTTATCTTTACATCAGTGTAGGACCTTATAATCGCATCCATTAGGGACGTATTAGGGCATTCGAGTTGCCAGGTGTTGATGGTTCTAGGCCAATTCTTTACCATTTCCCCGAGTTGAGAGCATTAGGAATCCCAATTCATTAACTTTGGATTCGTGTACACAGACTCAGTCGCATCACATACTGACATATAGTTTATTTTACTAAGACTCGAACTCGGGATCTTTGACTGTCACTGGGCATAGGTCATCAAGTGAGGTCTGTCTTTGATATGAAGTTATATGGTTTTCACTGTACCACTATGTGCCACTGTGGACTGAACAGTAAATCCAGTAACCATAAGTAAGTGATTGGGCTCACGTCATTATTGCTACAAGTGATTGTATGGACTGACGGGAGGAGGAGAGGAACTTAGTCCAAGTTACTAGCACTAAGCTGAAATTCACATATTGTATACAAGGTTAATTCTCATATTATATTCAATATAATGAATAAATAATATCTTCTTATATAGTGGTCAGAACAATATAAAAAGATATATGACCGGACAGTAAAAGATTTGCCATCACTTAAGGAGGGTGAGTTTACTATAGTGTTGATAAATCCCAATAGGATTAATGATCCAATGTGGATGCCAGCAGTGGTGTTGAAGCACCTAGATTCACGCTTCTGTCAAAATGGAATTCACCTGAAACAGATAAAAACAGGGACAGAAATGCCATGGATGAAGAAGCCTATGTAGATAAGATACGATGAGAATAAACCAGAAGAGACATTGAAGAGGAGTACAGTTGAAGTGGAGGAGGAAGTATTGAAAATACACACAACCAAAAGAGCGAGAGCAAAAAAATATGACAGAGTAGAATCAGCAACCAGAACAGCCTCTGGAAAAAGGTTCGTATCCAAGGGGGTTAACCAAGCGCCAACTTTGACTGTCTCGTGACTGCAGTGGCACCGGTTTCGAATCCGACTTAGAGTGGAGGTCGACTTTTATTTGTGTTGCGGTCCCTCGAAATTAAAACTTGATTCCCCACCATGGTTAGAATAGAGTGGTAACCTTTAGATAACCACTGCCTTCAGTATGTCAGAAATGACCAGAAAGAGGGTCATTAATAACAAAAAAGAAAGTGCCTCTGAAAAACTCAACCCTCTTACTCTGTCGGAAATGATCAGAAGAATCAATCTATTGGATGTTTCTTTAGCACTTATAAACCAACATAACTCAACAACTGTAAACTAATTAAAGAAGTGATAATAAAGGGTAGATTATATCACATAAGAATAGAACATAGGATATAAGTGAGTAGATATTCATATGCCAATTGGAGTGACACACAAGTACTGATAACAAAAGTTCAATAATAGTAAACCAAAAATATATTTTTATACCAATGCTAATTAAATAAACTTTCTTCAAACGTTCAATATAAAATATTGAAACTTAAACACTGGGTACATTACTGAAATCTTACAAATATATCATTTACAATTTGACTAATATGACATTTATGTTAATGGCTAAGATATGTGTTTTGAAAGCTTAATACAAAGGATTTTTTCTGAATCAGGGATTGGATAATTAACAATAAAATTCGGAGCATTAAGGGGGTGTACATTGATGTGTTTAACTTCGCCAAAAAAAATTTATAATCCAATTTAGTCAATAAACATTTAGAAAAATAATATTAATGTGTTGACAAAAGTAATAATCAGTTGTTTTAAAATAAAAATGAATATTTAAAATATGATACCTACCCACAAATCATGTTCAGCATAATCAAAAAGTAACCATACTTTTCTATCATTGTGAGACAGGAAAACTCTGATCAAATTAATAACATTGGGATGCCTTAATTCTCGGAGTAACTGAAAAATTAAAATTTCAGAATTATGTAATTGACTCTACTACATCATAAGTTAATATCAAAGGAGTGAGAAATCTTTAATTGATTGTATTCAACTCACAGCTATCTCTCTACAAGCTGACATGGATAGTCCAGTCCCTTCAATTTGTTTAAGTGCATAATCCTTAGTATCTGACCTGATCAAATACAAAGTTATTTAAATACACAGCTAATATAGCTATAAGTATACATATATATTCTAAATATAGGACCAGAAAGCTTATATTCTGAATTACCCATCTTTTCTCCGGGCTTTGTAAACATGACCGTAAGTGCCTCGCCCAACCTTACAGCCTTCATAGTCAAATAAATCTTCAACTTTGGCACGTTCACTAGCAGTTTTCACTTTAAAGTCGAAGTCCATTTCGGAATATAAAAATAATTAGTAAACATTAGTGCCGGGAAAGAGGGCAGATACGCTTCACGTAATCACCAACGAACCCGGGAGGTTGCATTGTAGCTTGCAAAGCTTTGGTTTGGCATAATTTCAAACTTTGAGTATCGATATACACTCCTTATCAGTTGTTTCTTAATTATTTATTAACATATTGAAAAATCGTCTTATCAGTTTCTAACGGATACAAATAACACTCGGTATTTGTAACCCATGAATACTTTTTGTTTTCATGCTATTCGGTATTCATCCGTAACTAGTACATTAGTATTCACAATCATTAATCATGTATACTTCTGGTATTTGTTTTCATAGTAGACGAATGTAATTGCGAATACTTTCTTACCATTTCAAAGGATCCTCAGAAATTTAATTTTATAATGTTTAATGTGGTGTGATGCCCATTTAAACATATTTCAATATAGGATTTAGTCGATAATAGTATTACATGGAAGAAGTAACAGAACTACATACATAAAGGAGTAGCCCAATCATCAGTTTTCAACATGTTACGAATTATTTTTAAGGAAATGGGAATGAGATTAAAGGGGGTTATCTATGTGAAGTGCTTATACGCTTTAAACTGTTTTTTATAATTTTAAATGATGGAGATATAGGCTATAAAAAGTAATCTTTTTTTCTTGATCGATTAAAAAGGTTTATGATCTAACTTATAATATTCAAGACAATGACATGACAACAATTAACCATTTTATCAATTTTCTGTTTGCTTTTACAACTATTACGGAGCATAATTATAATTGTTAATAATGTAATCTGAATTTCACTCTCTTTTCGCCATACTGCACTAAATAGGTTGAAGATAGATTATAAGACAGACATAATAAAGTTAGCCAAGTTCAAAATTAACATGTTTTCTCTGATCATTTGTGTGCTAACCCATTCACATTCCTTCAACATGATGTACAATCTTTGGGTGCTACAATACTTCATGCTTATAATTTATTTAACCTAATTTACAGGATTGAGAACATATTTCATTCAAAATTAATTTTAAACCAAAAATATAGCTTGGGAACTTGTATTAGATACTGTTCATCCATTCAACCATAACACTACTTAAAAAAAGATGGTCAAATTATTACTTTTGATGTAGCATTGAGTAAAATACTATACTTCTCAAGTATTTCATCTCCATTGTCTGAAAATAAGGGTCCATAGCTTTGAGGAATTAAAATGGATGGGCAAGAACGTTGATTTGTAGATGGATAACTTTACTTTCTTCGTTTCCTCTCTTTTGTCGAGAAGACCTTCCCGGATTAAGTGGAACATTCATTAAACTGCTCCCAGTTTTTGCGTCACTAGGCAATAAACACAGGTTTTTATTAATCTAGGCACCTATATATTCGAAATCCTGCACCAGTTCTAAGATCTGCCCTTTCAATCTCAATATACTCATCACTCGGTGGAGCCGTCTTCCTATTCTCATACTTTTGGATTGTCAATGCTGGACTGATATTTATATTGTATTATAGATCTCGGTCATCCGCAGCGAATACAATGAGGTCGTTAGCAAAGGCTAGTATACAATACAAAAAGTAGGGTACTTAAGCAGCATCTCTGGCGTGGACGCCGAGTTGTCTCAAACTCTTTGGAGGTGTGGTTACCAGTCCTTACAATATTTTTTGTCTTTCGATAGACTCCTAACAGCCAAGACCGTACCTAAATATCTTGCTTTTCAGACAGAGCACACTTTGTATCCTCCTTTCGGACTTAATCAAATGCCGATTCTAGATCCACAAAGCAGACAGAAATCTCTTTCCCTTTCTGGAAGGACTTCTCTATAACCTTCAAAGTGGAAATTATAAATATATAAACAGAATCTTATAACGAAAAATAAATGACTCTATGTAATTCAACAAAATTGGGGGTTTCTGTAAGCTCTGTATCTTGTGTGCCTTCAACGTGAAAATGACGACCTCTGATGACATATGAACCAGAGGCCGATAAACTATAGAAATTTAATATTTATATGTCATTAATTTAAAACGCATAGAATAACAAAACACTCAAGTTATTTGAGTAATTAATTGAATTATTCATTCTTAAAAACAAAGAAACTTATTGTATTTTAGTCATCATGCAGAGAAAAGAACACTATAATGAAAAAGTCAATACTTTGGTCTAGCCGTTTTTGGCATAAATTAGATTCTGCTTGCACTCTTTCCAAAAATCATACCTCACTGAAAAATAATGCTTTGGAGAAATTAAGATTTTTAACCTTCTAGATAGTTTATATAAACTGTCAAATTAAGAAGATGTTATGTTTAGCATTGTGTTGATTTGGGAATAATGGTTAGATAATATGCGGTTCTACATTCCATAAGATTTTCTTTTAAACAATGGCATTCAAAGCTGTGCCGGGTTTATATAGCTATAAACGTTTTTTTATTTTTTTATTTTTAGTGTTGCTTGTTTCCATATTGATTGTATTAGTGGGATTGTTAAACTTTTTATCAGGGTCTATTTATTCATCAGAAAATAATTATGAATGTCTTAATCTTAAAAATTTAGATAACATCCCTGAAGTTACTTTGCCTACAGATTCTCCCATATCCAGTGGTCCAAATCCTAAGTGTAGTTATTATGATTGTTTTAATATCTATAAATGTGGTCACAAGGGCAGCTCTAAGATTTTAGTATATGTTTATCCTCTCATAAAATATTATGATTCAAAAGGTAATCCAGTCACTAGTCAAATGTCAAAAGAATTCTATCAGTTATTAAAAACCATCACAGAGAGTAAATATTACACTCCTAATCCTTTAGAAGCATGTTTATTTGTTGTGTCTATTGATACTTTAAATCAAAATAGATTCAAAGCCAAAGAAACATCCCAAGCTCTTGCATCATTGCCATAGTAATTATATTTATACATGTTGTTTTCATATGTATTCAGAGTAATTGATGATTAAAGTTTTATTTTTTTTTTTAGTTGGAACAATGGTGAAAATCATATTATTTTTAATATGATACCTGGGTCTGCACCTGAGTATAATACCGTAGTTGACCTGGCACTTGGAAATGCAATAGTTGCTGGAGCTGGTTTTGACTCATGGTCATATAGGATCGGTTTTGACATTTCATTGCCTGTATTCAGCCCTGTTGCTAGTACCTTAAAAGATGCTTCTTATACAAGGTATAAATTAAACATTGTCAATGTAGAAATCAGTATGATGTAAATATTTTAGTGATTATTAAACAATCCTAGACAATTAATGATGATTGTAAGAAGATAGTTTGATTTGGGGTCAAAAAAAGTAGAAACATAGCAGAAGAAACTTAACAAACAATTTTTCCTGCTACTTTTAAAAAATGAAAATTAGTTTATTTCTTTGAGACAACCATTTATAGTTACATAATTTATTGGCCAGAGCTGTACACTACTTTTTTACCTTTAGTAATAATAATAATAAGTAATTTCATGAAAATACTTATTGATGTTGTGATGCTCATCAACCCCATTTCTATGTCTTTTCCTCTTCCACAGAAGGAAAATTTCGAAGGTATATTTTTCTCTTAATTTTGGGGTTCATTATGTGGAACAAAGGGTTGGTTTCATCTCAAATCAGGAAATATCATCTTTCTGACAGATCTGGAAATGAGGGCCATTTGTAGCTGAGGGAGTTAGAGCATCAACTTTGCCTGCTTAGTGACTGCTGCGGCACTGGTTCGAATCTGGACTGGGGTGGTTGACTTTTATTTCATGGTGGTCCCACCATGGTTAGAATTGGGTGTTTAACTGTAGATAACCACCCCCATTATTAGAAATGATCAGGGAATAAGAAAAAAGATTTTTTTTAAGCAGAAATTTTCTGCCCATGGGTGAGGCTTTGATACGAAGCCCAGTCAAAATAACAACTTCCTTGTAATATTCATTTGCCAATTGGTCATGCTTAAGAAAATGACACAAGATTTTATTTGACGGCTGAACAAGGCCTTTACAACCAATTTTGGATACATTATATTACCCAGTTCCAATAATCTCTTCTGAAACTAATATATTTTGGTAAAATATAATCTATCTCTTATTCTTGGAATCTGGAGACCACTGAACTTCTACTTCACCTTTTGAGTTGCTTAGTCTAAATGTTCTAGATTTTCTCTGGTTTCATATATTTCTTTGGACTAGCCATCTCAACACAATTGTTTTGGTAAAAGTACTAAAAACATAAAAAGAGATGATTCGCAGAAAACATATGATACAGTTGATAACCGAACCACACTCCAAATCACTTTCTCATACTTCCACATCCAAATCTAAAGTATGACTACCCTAAAAAATATCACAACAAAATGAAGGATAACTAGAAGCACATTTAAAATTGAGGGAAGGACTGTTGATATTCTTAAAACAGAAGGAGCATATCAAAGAATTGCGTGTGTGGTATTCCATACCTTGCTGCCATTCCAGGATTAAAGTATAAGTACTCTTTGCCATAATTTATTTGCTTAGTAAAAATTTCAAAATTTCAGGAAATGGCTTGTTATTAGTTCACAACTGAATATTCATCCAGAATACTATTCAGAACTGGTACAATTATCATCTAATACTAATGAATTATTAGTCCTTGAGCCTTGTCATGATATGACAAATACTAGTATCCGATGTCATGGAAGCAGGATGTACCATTACCCCCACATACTACAGGTATGCAATTATCTGTTGATTATTTTTTATTGAAATTGAAATTCTTATATTTTAATATTAGAAGAATGTATTTGAAATTATGAACTTAATATAGACAGATTTGTTTAACACCTCACTTATGGATAATTTCTAAATGATTAAGTGCAGTGGTTCAAAATGTGGGTGCCACAAGCGTATGCCGGAGGTACCACAAGCAAATACCACTTTCTCAAAATATTACAAAAAGGAAATAATAATAAAAAAAAAAAATTAAAATTAAAATAGCAAAAATACAGTGTAGTAATACATTTACTTTGGATTATTTTTTCTTATTTTCCTACACACACAACCATTCTAAGGATAATTATGGTGACATTTTTATTTATATTTTTTTAGCTTGACATGAGTACTGCAAACTTTTTGTAGCCCATAAAGGGTGTGTGGCAAAATAAATTTGGGAACCGCATATATATATTGTAATAATTTAAACTGTAATGTAAGATTTCATCTGAGTAATTGATTTTGGCATACACTTATAATCATCACTTTGTGTAAAATCATTAAATTTTATTTTATGAATAGTTCCCTTATTTATTAATGTTTCTCGGATTATTTCTATATAAAATCGAACATTATTCTCCCTTTGACTTAAAAGTTCTATATCATATT
>NW_027107231.1:581797-583764 GCF_000696795.3 Halyomorpha halys
CTTTATAATTTAAAATAACAAATAACAATATTAAAATTATATATAAAATAAAACATATTAATAACCCTTTATACATCAAAATATATTATTTACTCAAAAAGAGCATATTACAATATATTCTCCTATAGTTATAAAACCACATGGGTTTACATCTGTTTCTCTAAATTAAACAGGTTTTATTTAGTAAGAATAATAAATAAGCTTAAACTAAAAAATATAACATGATAAAATAATATTATAACGTAATAAAAATAAAATGGTTCAGTCTAATCCTAATTAATAAAGATAAATTACCATCTTATTTTTCTTTATTAATTACGATACACATGAGTCTATAATAGACACAACTCCATGATTCTTTATCAGATTCTGAAAAGAAAAGAATGAAGTAGGAACAACAATTGGTCTCTCGTCCTGAGACCATGCCCTTTGGTACTTTTAAATTTTTCAGTTAAAAGAATTATTAATATATTTAAACATTATATATTAATATAATTAAATATTAAATAAAAAAGGGTTTCATGAAATTTATCATGTGAACGAGTACTGTATTAGTGATTTTGGTCTTGAAACAGTCTACAGGTTTTGTTAATGTATGAATGTATTGTTGGAATATTAAGGTCTTAGTGTAATATGCTGTTTCTGACTTATGAATCAGAGAATGTAAAAACACTTTGAATTTAGGAGTGTGTTTTTATTACACCCTGGTGTGGGAAGGCATTGTAATGTCTTGATCTAAACTTCAATTGATTCTATTCAATGTTTCAATATTTAATTCTTGGAAGAGTTTGATAAATTTCCCTCTTTATGGATGAAATACAATCCGAATTAAAAAAAAAAATCATGTTTTGTGAGAAGCAACAGAGAGATACCTACTTCAGTACTTTAATATTGGTGCTACACAGAAATTGGACAAAATATTCAAGGAAAGTATAATCAAGAAAGGAATACAGTGAGGAAGTCACTGGTTTATTTTGGAAACCTAATTTCCAGTCCACTTTGTTTTCTTTTTCTGTTTTTATGCATTTGCCATTTAATTTATATTATTTCTGAAACAATTATACATTCATTAATAACCAAATCTACATCAGTTATCTCTCAAACTGTCATCATGTAGTCAAGGATACTATTAGGACAGTAACTGTGTCATGGAGGGTAACCTTGATCCAAAACCAGCTTTAAGACTAATATGAAAATCGATTTTGATAAACTTTTTTTTTTTATTTCAGAGAGGAGTTTTTTGTTTAGTTTTAAGAGGTGCCAGGCTTGGACAGCCAACTTTACTTGATGCCCTAGCTGCAGGTTGTATTCCTATCATAAGTGCTGATACAATTGTCCTTCCCTTTGCAGATGTCATTGACTGGAAAAGGTTTGATATGGAATTATTTCAATAATAATTAAATAAGATCAAAACATTAGTTATTAGAATTAATAGTGCTTATCATAACTGAAATTCAACTTTAAAATATTAAGAAAAATGAAAAAAAAAAATCACTATGCAACACTGATTGTGATAGCTTAAAACGGGAAGGAGAGACTTTGAGATAGAGCAAAATATTTAAAAAGCCCCTGAAATCGAAAAACGGCATCAAACCCTCCATGGTAGCCTTACTTATCTGTCTTTTCAAATGGATAATTTCAGCGAGTAGGTTGGTCGATGAATGACACGTCACAATCTCACAAGAGGAGATCGTAACACTAAAAAAAAGGTCATCCTGACCCGCCCCGCTAAACCCCCGGAGAGCGAGGGCCCTATATCACTTTCGAAATATTAGCATAAAACGGGAAGGAGAGACTTTGAGATAGAGCAAAATATTTAAAAAGCCCCTGAAATCGAAAAACGGCAGTTTCCAAATTTCTTCATTATTCTGAAGCAACAATATCTTACTGTCTTTTTCTCAAATTATTTTTTCATTAGAAATCAGTTATTTATTTTATTAAATCTAAAAATTGAATTTTTGTCTTTG
>NW_027107231.1:583814-601039 GCF_000696795.3 Halyomorpha halys
TACTCACCTCCCTTCCGGACGGTAATATTGTATAAAGTTGTAAAGTTCTTATTTTTTGGTCCATATGGTTTTAATTACTACTGGCATGGCCTTAGAAAAGAAAAAACATTCACGAAGCTCGCATTGGGCTGGCGGAGTAATGGTATGGGCCATTTAATGAAAAGGAAAAGTTTCGATTTACATTCATTTCCAGTAAAATAGTTAAATGTTGTAGAAGAGTTCTTTTTGCCGTTTATTACAATGTTGGAAGAAGAAGAAATAATTTGTGAGCACAATAACTTGCCGATTCATACAGCATTCTCTACGAAACCATGCTTTCAGGATCGGCTACGGGATCAATGTTTTGGATTGGCCAGCTCTTTAGTCCGGATCTCAATTCGATTGAAAATTTGTGGGCATCAGGGCTAGAGAAGTCTACGACCTTCAGAAGCAACAAATTCAAAATATTGATGAGTTCAGCGCGGGCCTTATTTTTTTTTTTTTAAACACTAAGTCATACAGTATAAAAAGGAACAATAAAATCTCTCTTTAATAGTAGAAATAAAACTGTGGTGGTACTAATCCATTAACACAACTGAAAATAGCAAAACAAACATTGAGTTTATACTTATTCACAGCATGAAGAAGATTTCATTACAAAATCTCAAGTTCGTAAATTATGGAACAGACCAATGACCGTTTAAAGCTTCTTGCCAATCAAATAAAATAAAAATAAGTCTAAAAACATTATTGAGCTATGAATTTACTTTTAAATTTTAGAAATAGTTCAATTTTATACATTGAGTCTATATTTTTTCACAGGACTGTATATAGTGTAATAAAAAGTATAATCAAATATTTTATGAAGATGCAACAAATGAAATTCTCCTTAAAAAATAAATACCTACTGTGGCAACACTGAATACCTCCTTAATCCAGTTAATGTAAATATTGTAATAAAAAAAAGTGATGCATTCTAATGGTTATTATTAATTTTCCAGTTATTAACAAGATCATTTTAATTGGCGACGAGGTGAACAGAAAGTTTTTTTTTTTTTTAATTAATTTTCAATTCTCAGTGTCCAGTGACTGTTTTTATTTTCAAATTTCAGTTTCCAGTGTTATTTTTTTTCTATAATTTTCAAATCTCAGTTTCCGGTCACTTTCTTTAAGTTTTTTTTTTTTTTTTTTTTTTTTTACAATTTTTGTTAATAATGAATACTGAGCAATTTAAATTACTTCTTACTTCAATTCAAGAATCACAAAAAGCAATGATTTATGATATAGCTTCAAAACTTCTGCCTCCCATGGCAACAGGTCCCATGGGTTCAGTTAATTTTTCGATCATTCCACCTTTTGAAAACTTTTTTCCTAATAAAGAAAATTTTTCCTGTTATCTTATTAGATAAAACCCAGATTGCACTGCTTCTATGTATTAGTATTGGATCTGTGCATTACAATAAATAGGCAGCATTTTTTGGGTCCAGAAAAAACAGTAAAGAGTCGATCACACGATGAACTCATTGATGCTTATTCCAAAAGAAGGTGTGGTAATAGCCCAACACTATTTTCTAAATATTTTTCAAAGAGATAGAACAATTCCAGAATTTGTTTCAAAACTGCAACAAGACTTAGCAGAATGCGAACTGTCCGTAATATGTACAGCTGATAACTACAAACAGGTTATACCTTTTTCTGAGAGCTCAGTTCATTCTTAGCATGCGCGATAACTGGCTACGTGGGCAAATTTTACAGTCTAATGCTACAAAATTCGATGAAATGTTAGAAAAAGCCGTTGCTCTTGAAGCTGCTAAAATTGAAAGCAGAGAACTTACCAATCATCATAACTTTAATGAACAAATGAGCGACACAAACAAAATGAACAGTTTTTCAAAACTTCGTAATAGAATAAGTTCGAGGAATCGTACAAATTCTAGATTACCTCAAAAGAGAAATTATCGTCCCGACTATCGAGCTCTAGGCATAGACAACCTCTGCATTAGATGTGGGCGAAGCAATCACAGAATACAAGACTGCTGAGTGGATAAAGAAAAAATAAACTGTAGGTCTTGTTCAAAAATTGGACAATGTGCAAAAGTCTGTATTTCAACTCTAATTCGAGAATCAAGAAAGAAAACTGGTTGGAGCACTACACTCAAGGCAATGCCTGTATCTCAAGAGGCGTATGGCTCCTCTTATGGTCTCAACCCAACGTTCCCATTCCCATCGTCCACTTGTTTGAAATGACCGGAAGTGACAAATACATAATTGGAGTCCAACTCAGTGGCAAGCCTCAAAAGTTCGAAGTCGATTCTGGAGCTACATATTCGCTTCTGTCCGAACTTTAATTCCAACAGCTAAATTTGAATATTCCTTTGGGAATATCAAATATTGCTTTCCGATCATATTCAGGAAACATCATCCAGTCCAAAAGAAGAATTGTTGTCACGGTCGCTTATAACGGAAGAGAGACTCTGGGCGAATTGCATATTGTGTCAATCGGATACGACGCGTTACTAGGACGTCAATGGATTCGGAGTCTAGGTATCGAACTTCAACCACTGGATACAGAGCAGAGGCATCAAATTCCAGATTCCAATATCAATGCATTGCAATCAATTAAATAAATAATTTCTAATTACTCGCCAATCTTTGAAGAAAAAGTTGGTTGCATTCCAGGATTCCAAGTCAATCTTCAATTCAGGGAAGGAGTCAAGCTAGTTTTCACCAAGGAACGTATTCTGTATGCCTTAAGAGACCGAGTTGACAAATAATTAGATGTCCTAATGGCACACGGGATCATTTCATCAGTCCCTGCGACAGATTGGGGCTCTCCACCTCTTGTCTGCGGAAAATATCCCGCCGAAATGTATCTTCATCGCCAGATGGGAGAAAGAACCCATGTTCCATTATACATAAACAATGGACAAGTCTGGCAATTTAAAGAAATACAAAGGAAATTGGGCACTCGTCATTACCAAGTTTTGCAGGATTCAGGAAGATCTATCAATCAGCTGAGACCTAAAACTGGTTCCTAAACCTAAATATCAAGTGACATTTGCTTCATGCCAGTCATTTAACATTTAAAATGAGTCTAGCTCCAAGGTTCAAGAGTATTCCAAGAAGTCCAGCTCGAGAGTCTAAGAGTCGAGATGCGATGATCCCGTGAGAACCTGAGCCAGAACAAGAGCCTCAACGAGTACGTCGGCCACCTACTCGCTACAAGGATAAGGGGCACAAGTCAGTGATTGGGTCAAGTGCGTAGTATGTAAGGTGTCCAAAAATTCATGTAGTCTTGAAATAAGTGAAAAAGTACCTCATAACCTCCCTCCCTAATCCAATTAGTGTAAATATTGTAATAAAAAAAGTGATGTATTCAAATGGTTATTATTAATTTTCCAGTAATCAACAAGATCATTTTACCTAGTTTTTTTTTAAATACATAAAAAAAATTATGTGGATGCACTCAATGGAATAAAAAAATGTTCCAGTTATTTTAGCAATAATTTTAATTTCGTTACTAGCAACTTGGAATATTTTAAATCAATTCGCCTGCTTAAAAACAAAAACAAAAATTTAAAATTTGACTCAAAATAATAAAAATACTTGGAAATAGGAAATAGCAGTGGAAAAAAAAATACTGCTAAAATTATTTTAATATTTTATTAATTAATAAATATATGTCTGCCACATCTAAATAAATTAGGTATTCATTCAAATTTATAGCTTACTTGAACTATTTATTCATTTAAATTTTGCTGCTTTAGGGCATCTTTGCTACTCAGTGAAGGAGACTTAAGCAGTATTCTTAAAGTTGCGAGTGCTATACCTCCAGTTAAAAGAAAAGAAATGAGTGCACATGGAAAATGGCTTTATTCTACTTATTTTTCTTCAATGGAATCTATAACATTGTCTGCATTGAACATTTTGAATGACAGAGTTTATCCCCAGTATGCAAGAGTTTACGAAGAGTGGAATAATCCACCTCATTCTGTAAGTTATATTGTCAAAATAAATTAAAATGAGTAGGATTTTAGTTTTTGTTTATTAACAATACTCCAGTGTATCAAAGTCCCCTAGAACCACTTTATGAGTATGTTGTAAAAAAATGTATGTACTTTTAGTATGTAAAAGTACATACATTTTTTCCCCTTTTATTTTTATTAAAAAATAAATGTTTTTATTAAATCATTTTAACATAAAATATTCATGTTTATTTACAGTCCCCTGTGAAATCGCCATTGTTTTTGGAACTCACTGCTCCTCGATGGCAGGGCTTCACAGCTGTGATACTAACTTATGACAGAGTGGATAGTCTCTTTTCACTAATTCAGAAACTTGTCAAAGTTCCTAGTCTTACTAAAGTTCTTGTTATATGGAATAATCAAAGAAAATCACCTCCTCATGGTAAGTTCAAGTACCTACTTAAGTAATAAGTTATCTATGGTATTGCATTAATGAAAATTTCATTGTATTACAGCATCACTCTGGCCAAAGATATCAAAACCATGGAAAGTAATTCAAACTAAAGCTAATAAACTTTCAAATCGTTTTTACCCTTATGAGGAAATAGAAACAGAAGCTATTCTGACAATTGATGATGACATTGTTATGCTAACAGCCGATGAACTAGAATTTGGATATGAAGTAAGTTTCATATTTCATTTTCTCCATCCATATATTTTCCTTTTATGTATTCCACCTTCACCATTTTGTTTTTTTTCTTTATTAGTGGTATGTGTCTGAAGATATAAATGCCATTGAAAGTATTGATTTGATTTAAAGTACAGATAATTTGTTTAAAATTATGACTGGATTTAAGTTATTATAATGCTTAGCTCATTTCAGTTAAAAAATTTGATATGGAATTTTTCGTTACAGATTAGAATCATTCTATTGAATAATTTATCATGAACTATGTTTCAGGTGTGGAGGGAATTCCCTGATCGCATTGTTGGTTTTCCTTCAAGGGTTCATGTTTGGGATAATGCTACAAACCGGTGGAAGTATGAATCAGAGTGGACTAATCAGATCTCTATGGTTCTTACAGGAGCAGCATTCCATCATAAGGTAATATGTTTCGATAAAACAATAACAATTATAAAGCGATACCATCTCACCAGTATAGTAGGCAATTTTCAAACTATTAAGCCCTTTTGCACATGAGACAAGATGTGCATCTTACTTGTCATGTGTGATATTTTGTCTGCAGATAAGGCAAGATGTGTGTCTTACTCATTCTGTGCTATAAACAGAACAAATTGAGCATTCTTCACTGGATTTTTTTTTAATGGAGAAGTTTTTCACTATATCAGACGATTTTCTAACTATTTAAAGGTAGGCTAAATGGAAAAAGAGTTAAAATTTTCCAACTCGTGAACTGCTGAATTGAGTTTTCCAGTTTGAAGAATTTTCTGACTTCACTGGCTTTTCCACAAATATTTTGAAAATGGCTAAATGGATTTTTCTGTTTCAAATGATTTGCTGACTTTATGGGCCCAAACCAAAAGGAAAATGATTATGAAAAATCATCAAGAATCAGACTTTTATTTAACTTTTCAATAATAATCTCGTGATGCTAATCTTGTGTATGGCTGAATGAATTTTCCAGTTCAAACCCTTTTCAGAATATTTAGTGGTTCAAAATTACGAGTTTAAAAATTTCCTGACTCTTTATTTGCCAACAAATTGCATACCAATGTTTTATTCTACATATGAAAATATAAAATAAAATTATAAACCCTAAGCAGCTTATATGGAAAATTCTTAGGAATACAAAAATTTATCCACACCAATGAAAAAAACGGTATTAGCGAGAAAAAAATTCAGATAAATTTTACTCTGTTTTTCCTTCTTTTGGCTTCATTTAAATTGCAGGAAAATCATTTGAAATACAAAAATCCATTAACCTATTCATGAGAGACATGCTATATTTAGCCGTGCTGCCGAAATACATTGGGTTGCTACATTCAACTATGATCGGACATATATACAATACATATATTTACATGATATAACTATAAATAATTTTTTTTCCTCCCTTCTCATTTTACAATCAATATTCATCTACACGCTAAATACAAATATTTTAATTTTTTTTTCTATTTTACAACTTCATTCCAGTTGACATTTTATTTCATTTAATTAACAATTTTATTCTCACTAACTCAATTTCTCAGACCCTTTCCAGTGATCCGCTATGCATGTTCGATCCGTTAAACAAATTAAACAAACTTCTTGGTGTCCACTGGCTCCTGGGACTCAACGCAGGGGTGCATAGTTAATATTTAGTTTCAGGGTGTTTCCCCATTCTGTCCTCGAGAGTACCTGCTTCTCACACTCATATATGTTAGCTGTTAGGGTCTCTTTGAATTGGTGAACACCAATACCTACCACCTGCAATTGGCCTATTCTTTAAAAGCATTCTCATGCAATGACTACTGTAGAGCTCTCACACTTTGGTAGCCCTGATCCACAGCCAGTCTTTCAGTATATGCTGCGATTTTGGCTTTGTAATTAATTATAGACTGGAATAGGGCATCTGGGACATACGACAGTCACTGGAAAATGGACCAATGCCAATACCTAGTTGTAAATTTTACATTTTCGTTGATAGGTAAAAAAAAAATATTGTTTTGAGTGACATAAAATATGGCTAAAAATAAAAAAAAACCATATTGTGGTGACTTTTAATCTTATTATTCATTTGGCTCCATAACTCGATGTCGAGTCCTGGCTTCCTGCATCAGCCTCCACCAATCATTACAATCTTGTTCGGCTGCCATCCAGTTCTTCACTCCCATCATGGTCCTGACATCACCACCTCAATCTACTGAACCTCACAAACTGGACAGCGTCTGGTTCCTTATATAAAACTTTGAGTTCCTAGTTTGTTAGACATCTCCATATCTGGTCATCCTTGACAGCTCCAAATATTTTATGGAGAATCTTCCTCTCTAAAACCATTAAGTTGTGCTCACCAGCCTTGGAGATAGTCCACGTTTCCGAACCATAAAGAATAATTGGTCGAATAATTGTTTTATACAGATAGATTTTGGTGTCCTTAGACGAGACATGGCTCCTAAAATAGGGACTGAGGCCATAATAATATCAGCGGTTGGCACATAGGATTTTTCTTTTAATTTCGGAGTCCATAACATTGTCTTGGGTTATGAGCGATCCAAGATACACAAACTCGGGGACTTTTAATCTTACATCAAATAAATCATTAATGCTATTATAATAATGTAGTATTACATTTACTACATAAATATTATCGGGTGTGGGACTTGATGGTAAGCCTTCTTATTCTCAGCTTTGATTCTTTGTTATTCTTCTTCAAACACTACTCATTAGATTTAGCTGATGTTTTATACAAATTTTTATCACATGTTTGAATATGGTTGTGGTAGAAAATCTTTTTGAGTGTATGATTACATATTGATATGGAACATTCAATGGTATATCTAGAGAGGGCAAACAGTAAACAAAAAAAATTGTTTCTGTTTTACATAATAGATATAGTAAAACATATAATATATTTTGGCCATTTTCTGTATTAAACTAACTTTAGTGCCTTTCTTAGATATGGACATAAAAACAAAATACTACATTAGTTTTATTTAATTTGACAATTCAGGTTTCCATCCAGCCATGTGGACCATCAGTTGCAAAGCTGTTTGGCCTATTCAATCTGTACAAAAGTGAAAAAGAAACTAAAAATGTTTTTATTTATGAATTTCATTTCATTGTATTCTGTGGTTAAAGCTTTTAAGTGGTTATTTCTGATTTATACGGTATTATATATTTTGTTTACAGTACTGGAGTTACATGTACACAACATCAATGCCAGGTAACATTAAAGAATGGGTGGATGACCACATGAACTGTGAAGATATTGCCATGAACTTCCTTGTGGCTAATGTCACAAATAAGGCTCCTATTAAGGTATAGTTCAATTTTTATCTTGATTTTTTAATGATAATATGATTATGTATGATTTATAAATAATAAAAACTCTGGTGCAGTGCCCGCATAACACAACTTTCGTTTACCATCTTACTTTGAATTGTTAATTAATTAAGTTAATTAATTGTTGCTCTTTTTAGGACGTTATTTATATTATTCCATGTGACAATATTCCCTTGTACTCATTTTATAATTAAGCCTTTCAGTCGATGGATTGACAAATTAAAATTTTAATAGAAATAATATTTCTTGTTTTAAAATTTTAACATATTTATTTTGAAAAAGTATGACAGATATACAAAAATATAACAGTTAACTAAAATTTACATTATCCGTAAACCTCTTTTCAATCTGGAAATATATTTTTCCTCTTTATCTCCCTAAGTTAATTATTAAATCCTTTCATAGTTTATTTTACCTGTTTTTAACTTCTAATAAAATTCAGAAATGGTTTATTATTTAAAAAAAAAATTAAGGTATTTTAGAGGAAGATTTTTTAAATATTTGTCATTTAAACCCTAATAGACTATTTCAATGAGGATAAAATCTAGCTGAGATTAAAGAGCATTTAAATGTATATTGATATGGCTAGTTAAATCAAAATCGTTTATAGTTATTGTAAACAAAAAATTTAATCTCTCAGATAGCATTAACAATCATATTTGTTTAAACTAACCAAATATGTTTAGTGCATCTTTTTTTTTATATATCTCTTTTACTGTGATGAGTTGATGTGCCGAGATTGAATTTTTTTTAATCAGTGACAAGTGTTGTGTACAGATATGTAGTAATTTTTTTTATTTGCCCTCGCAGAATGTATCAGGTTTATAAAATATTTTTCGATTTGTTAACATTTTCCTGCAAAAGGTTATATCATTGTATTTTGGTAAACAAGAAGTTTGTTTTATATTACATTTTTTTTCTACAATTATCATTTTGATAACCTTGAGGTGTTATTTTCTTATAGCATGTATTTAGCATTATTGTTAATATTTAATTTTAATTCTTTATAAAACCTCTATTATGTGTCTTTACTTATTATTTTACTTATAATGTATGAAACGGTTTCTAGGTTACACCTCGAAAAAAATTCAAGTGCCCTGAATGTACGAATACTGAAATGCTTAGTGCAGATCTAAACCACATGGTAGAGCGTTCTCATTGCATTGATAGGTTTGCTGCTGTGTATGGGCGAGTTCCTTTAAGAACTGTTGAGTTCAGGGCTGATCCTGTTCTCTATAAGGATACGTTTCCTCACAAATTGAAAAGATTTAATAACATAGGAAGTCTCTAATTGATATGATTGGATCAGACAAACCTGACAGTTCTCATAAATACTATTGTTTAAAAGTTAAAATTTCTTTAATTAATTTATGTTATTTGAAAAACAAATAGGAAAAAAATAAATAGAAAGTAAAGTTATTATTTATACATACATTTTTGTTTGGAAAATAATGTGTGTTTATATTTGTTTATTTTTGTAAAAGCTGTTTATGAATCCTAAAATTAACTAGTGCTAGTCAAATGATTTTAATTTGTTATATTGGATATTTTATCATATAAGTAGTTTGTAAGATAACTGTTTTGATTTTTTAAATCTAATAATGTTTTGTTTGTAATTTATTGATATTTAAAATCCTTATGTACTCCAGCTTATGCAGAAAACAGAACTATATTGTTCTTTATAAAGATTGATGACTGGAATCACTAATAAAATTTCTCTAATTGAAGACTACTGAGGAAAAAACAGACGACTTCATCTTTTATTCAAAATTATTTATTAGTGGATAAAACTATATATATTAGGAATCACTATATTCCTATGAGGTCAAACTTGTAAAGAATTGTTTCTTACCTATTAAAAACAGTGTTGATCCTGCAAGGGAAAGAAAAGGCTCTGTCCATTTAGGAGGAGAAAAACAGTCGATATTCACACATTAATGAATTTTCAAGATTAAAACTTATCATTTAATATCAAGAATTTTTTAGGTGTCGCTCATAATTTTAATTTCATTTTTCTCAGATTCAAGTTATTTAGACAATACCTGTTTTCCCCTGTGGTCTTCAATTGTATTTTCTATTATGAATATTCATTCAATGATTTTTTGAATACAATACAATTTGAACATTCTTTTAAATTATTATATTTTTTAGGTCTTAAAATTACATGATTGATCTTAAGGGATTAAGTTTTCCTGAATAAAGATCAATTTTTATATCATTGAAATGATGTAATTTTTATGTAAATATTATATTTATGTGGCTCAATCATAGACTGTCCGATATGATTAAAATATATTTTAGTTATTGTATATATTTTATAGGGCTCGCTATATTTATTGTCCTTTAATTTTTGTTATGTATTTGGCTTACTCATGTATAAGTAATAAATCTGTAAAGGTATTTACATTCCCTTCTTAACTATTACTTCTTAACCGACTGTTTGCTTATTAGGTCTTAGGTTGATCTAGACTTTTGATTAGTGGCAAATTTTCAAATGTTTATTTACTCATTTATTTTGTTTTTTCACAAAAATGAGAATTTATATTATATCTAAGGTTGGTTGATTTATGAATTCAAATAAGTTAATTTTCCTTTTTTTTGTAGATATTGAAGTTCAGACTCCAATGTTGGAAAAATGTATTTATGTTGTTGGCATCATCATTACTTTGTAGTAACATTATTGGTTCGCACATTTAACTAAGATCATTTCAGATTCACACCAATTTTTACAATTTTATTCTCCATATCTAATATTTAAAAAAAAAATCTTTTCTTTTGTTCTGTACTTAGTATTTATAAATTTGAATATAGTACTCTGTACATATATATTTGTTATTGTTATATTTTTATTAAACTTAGAATTAAATATATTTTTGAATACTTAAATATTTGACGTTTTTCTGTTGTTATTAATGAAATATTATAAATTATATAAAAATCTAATTGGTTCCATTTCTTTTTAATATCATGTGAATAAACATTTAATTAGAGAAATTATCTTCATTATCCTGAAAAGTGTCATGTACTACTTATGTGTGAGCTAGTAGAATATCGGTCGAATTCTTGTTTTTAAATTTACAAAATTATTAAATCATGTTTTGAAAAAAAAAAAATTGAATATATTAATATTTTGTCAAATAATATCAATATTTTAAATGTTATTGGGGAAAAGAGTTCATCATATTATTATTTTTGTTTTTTCTTTAACAGTGTTTTTATATTTTTATCATTATATAAATTGACCCAAATAATATCAACTTGTTTCAAAACGGTTAAATAATCCTAAGGGGTAAGGAGAAGGGATGAAATGAAGTCGGTAGCAATCTCCTGTGGAAAGGGTGGATCTTTGTTTCCCTTATTAGGCCAAGTTTACCTAATTTGGCAACATCCACTTCTAAATATGGAATAAGAGGGGGGAGAATGTCTTAGTATATAAGGTATTCATCCGCGATTCCCATATATGTTATTTCTTTTGTATTATTTAGAATATTATAAACATACATAAAATATTTCTTACGTAAGGAACTTTGATTAAAGAACTTAACTTAAAAAAAAATCATGATGAAAGTTGAACTAGGTACTACTTTTCCCCCTCCCCTACGCTAGCGCTGTGCGGGCTGTTGTGGCTCACAGGTCAAATTACGGAGAGCAGTGCACGTTCGGGATCATGGTGGATCTCATGGTGTGATGTGTTCTGTAAGTGTGATACGTAAACTGTGATGATTTGACTAGTGATAGGTGTGTTGAGTGATGGATACCCCTTCAGGAGGGGGAAGAGATTCCCGTTTTAGCATGGGCTATAATATTTCCTTATTGAGCGGTGAAACAGCCCAGGAAATATACAATAATGCCGTTCATAGTAGGCCTTCTACATCTATAACTTCTGGCCTTTCCAGGGGTTCGATGTCCTTATCGAGTTCATGTGGTGCCGGCATGCAAAGAGGAATGAAACGAACCTCTTCTGATGTGTGTTATGAACAAGACGGTAGGCAAAATATGGGTTTGTCTGGTGATTGTGGTTCTGACATTGTCGATGACGGTTTCTCGCCCACACCCCAAAAAGGCTCACCGCCATCCAATGGCAAGAAAACAAAAGGTCGTGTCAAGATTAAAATGGAGTATATTGACAACAAATTAAGAAGATATACAACTTTCTCAAAAAGAAAGACTGGCATCATGAAAAAGGTAACATAACCCTAATCATGTGTAACCTACCCTTATCTTTGAAATTAGTTACAGCAGTGTTTACAAACTTATTTATTATCTTTTCACCTCTCTTATCCGTTGTTATTTATAATTAAAGAACTGTTATATGTAATATAGATATTTTTTATTTAATTTCAGTTCTGCTATAAAGATAGTGTTTGTGTTATCATATAAACTAAAAATATTTCAGTTTACAATTATTAAACCGGCTATTTAACTGATAAATTATTTTTTTTATTTGATAAATCATATTCAGTTTCAATATTTTAAGCTTAAGGAATAGAAGTAGGTAAATTTCCAATTGTTTAATCATCAGTTTATCAAGAATGCTAGATATGTAAATGTCAACTTATAGAAATTGATAAAAAGAAAAATATTTGATCACCTATTCGATATCAGTTTTATTTTTAGTTTAGTATGTTTTCAGAGCTTTGATTTTAATTTATCTATAACATTTCAACCCTATCTTTTTTTGTTAAATGTTGGTGCAAAGTTGCCTAAATTCACATGAGTTCAAATCATTTTGATTATCCTCGTTATCAGTTGTAATGAAAAGTGCACCGATTATCACCAGTATCCCACTCAGTTAAACATTAATATTTTCTCTTGAATCATAATTATGTTATTGAAACGAATTATGCTATTTCATATGACTTTGTTTGCATGAATTTTATTTTTGCCTGGGTCTTAATAATATTTCGGACATTCCCAATGTAGGTGTCGTACTACTGTTTAAATGAGGAATTCAGTTATCTGTGGCACTGCATGCATTATCTTTTTCTATTTATGCCATGGCAATGCAAGTAGAATGATCGTTTCTCTATCAGTCTGCTTATCTTAGTCTGCTGATAAGAAAGTCGTGACTTGGACCATCTGTTCCAGTAGCCAAGCTGTCTTATCCCCACTTCATATTTACATTCTCCAAGTTTGTTCCATGTTCTACAAATTATCATTATCCTTGCCTTGTTTTGTGTTATTTCCCATTTGTTGCAGGGTGAAAAAATGTCTTGTCAAACGTGTCAGTATTTGAAAATATTTACGAGGCATCTTTATTCCTTACAAACGGGCGATATTCTAGTCTATTATTAATACAAATTTGTTCTTTTCATTCTCAAAAAAAATACATGTATTGCACCAATGAACTATAAAGATGTACTTCTCTGTATTGTTACTTTATTATTATAAACTATGGATTTATTTTTAGAAATTAAATAATTTTTTTTTATTACTATTCAATATTTTATTATTGCCAGTATATATCTATATAAGATTTTTTTAAATCTGATAATAATCAAATCAATTTTTTAATTTTAATAATATCTGATTAAGTTTAGAAAGGCCTTTATATTTTTATTAAATTAAAATTTAATGATTTATAGAACTATGTATCATTGATAATAAAACAGAAAAATATTACTTACTTGAAAAATAACAATACTCTCGGATCGATTACGAATACATTTGATCTTTTAATATATTTTCCGTATTCGTCGTAAATATTTAAAATCAATATTGAATATTTTTTTCTGATCTCTATTCAGATTCTATGTAAGATATTATTCAATCATTACCTGATTATATAAATATGAAAAAAAAATTCGAAAAGATGATTTTTCGATCTGTTTGATTAAGAAATTAATTTACCTTTAATTAAAAAATATACTATTAACTGTCCAATAATTTAGTGTTTGAAGGAGTGCCGTAAATATCTTAATAAAAAAAAATGTAAAATAAAAGTTTTATTTTTTCTCTTTGAAATAGATAACAATTGTTTTTAATCGTCATAAGTGGTCGTTGGAACAGACCAATTATATAGAAAATATATTTTTTTATTGACAATATAACAGACCTATTATTTTGAAAATATATTTTTGGCAGATCATTTAACAGATCTAAATTTTTACATATATTAATTTATTTCCTGTGAAAATATAAATTTTATAGAAAAATAATATTTTTTATTTTCTTTCTCTTCCTATTATTATTTTATGTTTTTATTTTTAATATCAATTAATTATTGCGTGAATTATATCACTTAAAGATTTAATTGAATTTTAAATTATAGATTTAATAATGTTCATTTTTTAACATACTTTTACATTATTGTAAAAACCGTTATGGGTCTATCATTCATCTAATGCATGCCAACTCATGGGATTGACAATGTATCCGATTAAGGTGATACATATGAATTGTAAGTAAATAGTATATAGGTAAGAGTTATACATATATTTAAAATGTGTGCTATTTTGTACGCCTATTGGAGTTGGCACTGTCCTAATTAACTGAAATGCTGTTATATAGCTTAATTATAATTACTGTTGGCTAGGTCGAAGGTACACTTGGCATGTGTAACTCTGCTTACTTTAAAGGTTTCGTCTATTTAAATTTAACAGTGTGTATGGTGTAAATCCTAACTCTAAAAGACAAATTACTGAGTTTTCTTCGTTAGGTTAATAAGAATGCATTTTATTGACTTTCTTAAAATACAAATAAGTTCCAGATAGTATATAAATATTTTTTTTTTATAGCATATAATTGTGATAAATGGTTTTATTGTTGTTATAAATTTTCAAAAAGCTTATATGAGACATACAAAATATATTTAACAATATAGTAATGAAGAAGAAATTATTTCCATACTTCTGTTATAAAATTCAAAAATTGTAAAAATCAACTATTACAAAAATCTAATATAGTAAAAATGTGTATATTATTTATTCTTCTTTAATATACGTTATTAATACACATAATTTCACCAAGCGGTTCTAAAACGGTTTCCGCACATGAGTCGGTAGACTGTTCTGGGGAAAGAAATTTTAATTTTTAATTGGAAGGAAATTTTAACTATTGACACGACGAAAAGCCGAGTGCGGCTTTTGGGCCCGCATTTTCCACAGCTGGTATATAACATAACTGACGAGCCCTTTCCTCCAAGGGCTGGCAGATCTAGATAGGAATACCATTCAGGCGTTGTGCAAATTTATCGAAGAATCTAAAATAGGTTTTTTTAAAATAAATAAATAAATAATAATAATTTACATTCTTATTTATATTATATTATAATATAACAACAGTGGCGGTATAGGACTCCTTCGTGTTGGGGTGGCGAAAGAAAAAGAAAAAAAAAACATAACTGACCGATTAATTAAACAATGTTTATGTTTGGTGGATTCTCATATTTACAAAGATTCTTTGAACTTTTATAGACTCTTATACTAACCAAATGCATATTTTTTACTGTTTTAAAAAATAAAATAAAATTTATATATATTTAAGTATGTATAATTTATTGCAGTAATATTAAATAATCTCGAAAATACTTACTCATCACTTAAAAATACGATTCGCATTACAATAAAAATATTTTTTCCATGTTGTGAATAGCGCCTTTTATTCCTCATTTTATTTTTAAAATAATACGGTTTGCCTAAAATTAAAATAATATTTAAAACTCCAAATGCATCACCTGAAAATGAATTTCAAGTGGTCTGGATATCATTTTTTAATATCTTAGATTCTTTAAAAAATCATACATACAATTATGTAAATTGCTTATTCTAAAAGGCAATTTACATAATTGTATGTATGATTTTTTAATATCTTAGATTCTTTAAAAAATCATACATACAATTATGTAAATTGCTTATTCTAAAAGGCAATTTACATAATTGTATGTATGATTTTTTAATATCTTAGATTTTATTTATTTTAATTTTTTTAGAGTTTCAATAATTTATACTAAAACGACTATCATCATTTTTTGTCAATCAATTTTATTATATTGGAACAATGAACTTTAATGGCAATTTATGTTATTTGAATAGATTGTAAGCCTTTTTATTCCCTAAAATATTTTTTATTTATTTATTTATCAAAAACGTTTCCTTCTTTTAGTAGATAAAATCATATTATTTTACACTATACTTCTATTTATAAAATTTAAAAAAAAATTGTTTTGCTGGGCTTATTTTGCTTTGTTAACATTTTTTATTTTAATAGTCAATTTAATTTTCTTTGACTCATAATTTTCTGCTCTTAGGCCGGACACACATGTTCTGGTATACCGGTGAGGTTTACCTGTGCAAGTTATTAGAACGTGTTGGCGTTAGTACTTTATATCTTTTCTTAAAAAAATGAAGATAAGATTATCTCTGTTTTGATGTTATCAATTACCAGCTGTTAAAAATAACCATTCTAAATAATTTTCATATTAAAGTATTGCTTTCAAAACACAAAAATATAATATAAAAAAATAGCTATTGATCCAAATTCTCATACCATAGCCCGGTAATGATTTTTAGTAGTTTTATTATTTTAAAAACTTATCTTACATCCCTTAATTCTAAAACCTATCGGATTTTTTTTTCTAGAGTAAATTTTTGAGTGAATCTGGAAATTTCATGAATTTATTATCTGTTGTTAGTTTTAAATATAGAAGTTCTTTGAAAATTCACTATTAAATCACTTTTTTTATTCTTAAAACAACTGATTATAAATACATAATCCGAGATGAATTCAAAACGTTTCTCTACAAAAAAAGTTAAAGGTGTATTTATTCCTCTTCTCCATTCATTGTGTTGATGGCGTGATTATCTTCCTTCAGGGTTTCCTTTGTGTTTATTGAACTCCGTCATTTTTATTTTTTAAATAACTACTATTCTTTTAGTTAAACCTTTTTTACATGTAGATTGAGAAACTAAGTATTTTAATAAATTTTCTGCTTAAAATATTAGTAAGCTTTCATAGTTAGTAATGCAAAATACGATGTGTAGCACCAATATACCATACATACATAACATCCATAATATCTGTAGCCAAATGATTGCAAGCGTCCTATCGTATGGTGTCTTAACTATTTTGGGACAGCGATGCCTATCTCTTGCTGAAGCGAATAACTAGATCCATTTAACTTTCATATCGTTGACGAGGGAAGTTTATCATATTGGGGACGGAAGTTAGTAACGAAATGAAGTGATTGCAATATCTTATTACCGAGAATATTTACTTGCAAAGATTCCATGAAATTGATGTTGTTCATATTTTCCTAAATAGATAATAAATATATA